>NW_025354548.1:0-6818 GCF_016433145.1 Gracilinanus agilis
TATATATATATATGTATATATATATATATATGCAGGTCTCCCATGATGGAATGTGAGCCCTTTGAGGGCAGGGGTTATTGCTTTTTTGCCTTTGTGTCCCTAGCATCTCGGTCAGTGATGGTGATAGGCACACTGAATAGGCATTTAATAAATGCATGTTGATTTACTGATTTAGTCTAAATATTTTCACTTTGTTTACGAGCTCCAAGAACTCTTAAACACTAACATTCTAGAATCAATTAAGCCAATCAGCATTAGCAGGACCTAAACTGGGGGGACATGATCCATGAAGAAGCTTTCTAACTTCCAGGGACTTTTTCTTTTGCTTTGTTTTTTATTCCTTTGTTAGAGGGTGAATTTCTCCTACAATTTCCAGGGGCTAGAAAACAATGAAACCAAAGTAATTTTCAAAGAGTGATGGGAAGGAATTCCTGACCAAAGGGATTTGCAGGGCAGGAGAAGAGACAGGTAGATTCATTAGGCCCCAACTACCTCCTCATCTGGGTGTCTTTAAATTCGAAGAGTCTAAAAAGAGGCCTTCTTGGCTTAGAGGGAAAAAAAAAAAAAAAAAAAAGCCAAGACCAGAACGGAATAATAAATCTCCAGGAATCTATTTTCCCTTTACTTCTAGCCATCTCAGTACTTCAGCATGCAAATTTCCAGGCTTCCAAGATGTGTAAAGAAAGGCTCCCTCCCATCACAGAAACAATGTCCTGGCAGGGATCCCCAGCCTTTGAGCAGTGCTAGAAACAGGTGTTGTAGGAACCTCTGATTCCATTAGGACCAAGAACTGGCTGAAGAACACAAACCTGACCTCCTTTTACAAAGTGGCACAACCCTGGCACCACATCACTGGCTGCACTGTCTCATCCTTGCCTCACTAAGGAGTTTAAGACATCTACGGTAAGAGCCAAGAGCAAAAGATGCACTCAAGAGCTTTATTTATTCATTTTTAAAGTATTTTTAAGGCTGGGAAAACAATCCCTGAAATTTTGATGTACTCGGTATATCTTCCCATGAAAGAAAAATAAAAACAATCCAATAAAATAGGGACAATTTCAAATATAATGTTCAATATTATATTCTCAAGTGGAAGGTTCTAAGCGCCAACATTCTGTGTTTTAAGTGCCTTTCCATTCAGGAATTCTATGTTTACTATTCTTAAATTCTACGTTCACTGCTTTCTGGCCTTCTCTGTTTTGAAGTCCCTTCCCCTGCCTGGCTCAGAAATTCCCTGATCTTTATTCTTAATTCTCCATTCATTACTCTCATTTTCTGCTTTTTAAAGTCCCTTCCTCCATCCAGAGCTGATGCTCCATGCTTGCTAGGCTTACATTTCAACATTCAGTATTCTTATATTCTATACCTTCAGGTCTCTTCCAACTCAAACATGCAAGTATTAGGCAAAGGCTACTGCTGATAATAGAAACTTGATTCCTCTAAAGGGATGCCAGAAATAAAATGTTACAGAAGGAGTAAATGGCTTTTCAGTTGGACTTCTGTGATTGTTAAACTCTGAAAGAACCTATTTTTGGCCTTTTAAATCAAATTATTCACAGGGGGTGACATCCTAAAGAGATAAGGGAGTTGAGAGTCAGAGGAGTATGGTCGAAAGATCATTGACATAGTAACCAGAAGACACTAAGGCTCATCCTTTATTGACTATCAGTTTTGGAGAAAATGACCACTTCCCTGAGCCTTGATTTTGTTATCTGTAAAATGGGCAGGTTGATATTAAGTCCAGTCCTCTTCTGCTTTTTTGTAGCACTGAAGTGATGCTGGGTTCTGGCTTTAGAGGATCTTCCATAGCCTGACAGCAATCTTTTGGTAGACCCATCAAAGGAAGAACATCCCAACATTTCTGAAGAGGGGTTTAAAACAAATCTGTTTGCCTCTTTGAAGACTCTTCCACTTAGGTGGCAGAGTAAATCAGGTTAGGGCCAGACCCTGGTCTCCCTTTTTATCCCCAACTTATTTGCTATTTTTGCATGAAGCAGGAACAAGAACTTGATTAGGACTTGGGGCTGTTGGTAAGAAATTTTAGACTAACAAATTTTTTGATCTACTCAGAGATGAGAAGCATAAGATTTTTAGAGCTGGAAAAGAGCCTAGAAGTCATCTGATTCAACTCGATATAATCAACAAAACCAATATTTTATGACTGAGTAAACTGAGGCCAGGAGGAGTTATGTGGCTTGCCTAATGACTGCAAACTTACTAGGATGAAAACTTGGGCTTCAAGTACTTCTCTTCTGATCCTGATGTGGACTCTTTCCCAGTTGAACTTCACTTGGTTTCCATTCATTAAATTCACAGAATTCTTAAGATGAAAAAGATCTTTTGAGCATCTGACCATAATATGCTTTGTATTCTCTGTACCATCTTTGGGCAATGTTTTCTCTCTTCATTGAGACTGTAAATTTCCCAGTCTTTGATTTTTATTTTTCATAACCTCCACTGTACCTTGCATGGTTCTTGGGCAAATCTTGAGTGTTTTTTATTAACGGCTGGAGTTGTTGTCTCATTTTAGTTATGCCTCACTTTGTGACCCCATTTGAGGTTTCGTTGGCAAAGATACTCATACGCTCTGCCATGTCCTTCTCCAGCTTGTTTGGCAGATAAAAAAACTGAGGCAAAAAGGATTAAGTGACTTGCCATAGCTAGTGACTGTGGTGTGAAGATGAGTCTTCCTGACTCTAAGCCTGGTGTTCTATTTCAGCTGTCCCTTCTTACAAAACTGTCCCTTCTTACAAAACTGTCCCTTCTTACAAAACTGTCCCTTCTTACAAAACTGGCCAAATTGAACTGAAAGAAAAGTCTCTGATTAATCACCGTAACCACTTTACTGATAAGTTCACAGCTGGAGGGGAGCATAAAAATTTGACACTTCTTAGGGGGTTCCATTCGGCTAGTTCAATGACATCCAGCCCAAGAGACTAGAGCTGGCCACCCTCATCTTTGAATTGAACTAATCTTTGGTAAATTGACATCCCAGTCCCAGATCCTTGCATCCTGCGTACTCTCTATCTCTGGTTTCTCTACCCTTCTTTCTCTCTCTGCATACCCAAGCCATAGCCAAGTTCAACAATGGTTTAAAATCCAAGGGAATGGTCAGTCTCCTATCATTTAAAATAATTAATTTTAAAAATTATATGAATATATAAATATAAAATAGCCAATAAATAAATACAAAAATAAATGATAATTATATTTATGTATATTATCTATAAATAAAAAGTATATAATAACAATTACATAATAATAAAATTTTAAATAAAATAAAAATAATATAGTCTGATGCAAAACAGTTAATAGGTCATTGGTAACTGACAAGGTAAGTTTCATAATAACAATGTCAACTCATGGTGTAATGGATAGGGCACTGAATGTGGGAGTCGGGTAGCCCTAGGTCTGAATCTGCTGCCCCTCTACCCTGCACCCCAATAATCTGCTAGCTGTACTGAGCCTGGTCAAATCTCTTCACCTCTCTGAGCCTCCACCTTTTTTTCCATTTCCTTACCTGTAAAATGAGGGTAATGATAGCCACCTACCACCTATGGTTGTTGTGAGGATAAAATGAAATTATATTTGCAACTGTGCTGTGAAAACGTTAAGAAAACTATATAAATATGAGTCGTTATTGCTGTCGTCATCATCTAAGACTAAGTCACCAATAAATTAGGTTATTAGCACAAGTTGACAGAGCTGACACAACAGAAGGTCTCCGTAGTCATGAAATCACAACTCTGGACCAAAATATCTCAAACCGGAACATCCCTGCTCTATTTCTTTCAAAAGGTTAGTGTGGAAAAAAGTCATCATACAGTGGTAATGTAGGCTGGTGTCTATTATCATTATTTAAATAGTTTTATTAACTCTAATGATCATGGCCCTGCATCATGGTGGATCGGAGCCTCGATGGAGGCAGTTTACAGTTCAGGGCAGGGTACAAACTCATATGAGCTTGGCAAAAAAGATAAGTGAGGGAAGTGGAGACTTGGGGCCAGATAGCAGCCCACGGCCACCTGCCCACACTCCTGTTTACACCAGGTTCTGAGGCACTTGTAGAGCCCACTGCCTCCCTTTGAAATTCCAAATGGAAGGTTCTTCTCATCTTCAACCTCCTCTTGTCCATCCAGCTCCCAAAAGCTTGAAGTGCTCTTCTAAGAGCCAACTTCAAAAAGGACAAAAATCACCAGTGCATTTTCATCATCCATTATTTGATGCTGTTCTGGGCAAGATTTTTGATGTGGTTCCATAATACCCTTCATTTTCCGATCACTGTGGCTGGTGAACAAGACCTGAGCTAGGCCCAAACATCAGAAGTCCTGCTATTTGGGAAGAACATCAAATGGGAGAAAATAGCATTTTTCTCTGGTTCTTTCAAGGGACTATATGAATTCCTTTTCCATTATGAACTCTGTTTTGACTGCTTTCATTTTTAGATAAAGTGGAAAGTCATTCTGAACAATTCTTCCTTTATGAACAAAATTTTTTTAAAAAATCATCTCTCCCCTAAGGATCTCAAAGCCCTTAAAAATGAATAAAAACTTGCAGACCAATACATATCAGCCTTCTAGGAACAGGGGGCCATTTAAACAATACCTTGTTCACACTGACCATGCCTTGAAGTGGGTGGCTGTGTAAAACACACATGAAAAAAGTGGCTCCCTTTCAGGCACCAGCACATTTTAAGAGGGCCAGTGAAAAGTTGTAAGCATTCCAGAGGAGGGAAACCAGGATAAAAGGGACTGCTGGGAGGGTTATCAATGTTTTTTGCTCCAAAAACCCCTTTCAAACAACAAAAATGTGTGATGAACCCCTTGGGTAATTTACTAATACTATTTTTTTTACAGTAATTTGCTTTTTAAGGTATCTTTAAGGATTTTTAGCAGGAAGTCCTTGGACCATTATCTCAAATCCTTTTGAAGTACTAAATGGGAATCACTGGATTATGAATGAAGCTCCAGATTTAGAGTCAGAAGACTTGGGTTCAAAATGCTCCCTCAGACTAAATATGTGACAATCAGTAGGTCACTTCATTTTTGTGGGCCTCAATTTTCTCATCTGTAAAATATGGAATGTAAATGTGGAATCTGTAAAGTGACCTCAAAGGAGCTTTTTAGCTCTAAATCTATGATTTTATGCCTTAAAACTGTGACATAAGAGGAATGGCTGAATGAACAGGGAATATTTAGCTTGGGGTAGATAAGATTAAGTGGGGAAAAAGAGGACTATCTTTAATTATCTTAAGGCCTTCCATCAGTGAAAAAGGATTCTATTTGACCCCACAATGTCAAATAAGGTTCAGAGCTGGTGGGAGTTATAGAGTAGCAGATCTGAGATCCATGTAAGAAAGATCTAATAATTTTGAATTATTCCAAAATGAAAAGGGTTCTCTTGATAAGTCCTGAGTTCCTCATTACCAGAAGTGGTAAAGTTAGGGTTGGGAAGCCCACTTACTGGTCTGGGACAAAAAGGAAAGTCCTATATTTAGGAAAAGGTTCAGCTAGATGGCCTTTTAATATTAAATACTTATGACTACACAGCTGGATTAAGGTTATGACTAAGAGTTGGATTGAACCTTAAAGATCATGTTGTTTCAACCTCTCTTTTTCTATGTGAGAAAACAAGAGTTAAATGACTTATGTAAGGTCCCCCAGGCAGGTAGCAGATACCGATACCAATCCCTCCAATGGCAAATCTGGTTGGGTTTTTTTTTCATGCTTCCCTCTCTTCACATATTCCTCCACCATTTCTTTTTTTTTTTTTAAACCCTTGTACTTCGGTGTATTGTCTCATAGGTGGAAGATTGGTAAGGGTGGGCAATGGGGGTCAAGTGACTTGCCCAGGGTCACACAGCTGGGAAGTGGCTGAGGCTGGGTTTGAACCTAGGACCTCCTGTCTCTAGGCCTGACTCTCACTCCACTGAGCTACCCAGCTGCCCCTCACCATTTCTTTTTTAAAAAAAAACATTTATTAATATTTATTTTTTAGAAAAGTCACCATTTCTAGTAAGAGCTAATCACTGGAAAAATCAGGATTCAAAACCAGATCTTCTGATTCTCCCAGTGCTTTCTTCCACAGCACCAAACCAATTTAATTTACACTTTGGAAAAGCTGCTGAACAAAGCTATAGAACAGCGTGGTATGGTGGAACCAGGGCTTTGCACAGTCAGAAAATCTAGAACCAAGACTCAGATTGGTCAGTTACTAACTATGGGAGTCTGAGCCACATAGTCTGTCTGGGCCTCAGTTTCCATATCTGTAAAATAAGAAAGTTGGACAATCTAGATTAGGAGTTCTTAGTCTTTTTGAGAGACATCAGACTTTGGCAGTCTGTTGAAACTTATCAACCTTTTCTCAGAATTGTGTTTTTAAATGTATAAAATAAAATATAGAGGGCTACAAATGAAACCAATTATGTTGAAAAACAGTTATAAAAGTATAAAAAAAATTCATGAACTCTATCTATGGACTTCAGATTAAAAGTACCTGGATGAGATGATGTTTAAGGACTGATTTCTATGAAATCATTTCCTCAAGATTACATAGCATCTAAACTGGAACTCTAGCTCTTACCTTGCAAACAGAAACAACCCAACCATAAAAGGCAAGAGCCTCTCTTTTGGTTGGACTTGTTGTCTGTGCTCTTGGAAAAAAAGAATGAAAGAAGGATTTATTTCCTCACTCTAGCTACCCAAAAAATTGTTAGAAGAAAAGAGAGAGAGCAATAGGAGGAGAAAAAGAAGGAAGAGGAAGAGGAGGAAGAGGAGAAAGAAGAGGAGGAGGAAGAGGAGGAGGAGGAGGAGGAGGAG
>NW_025354549.1:0-2735 GCF_016433145.1 Gracilinanus agilis
GTATATATATGAATTATTATATATTTATATACATTTATATGTATATACATACGTTTGTGTATATATATATTTATAATACCAATCTTAAGATAGAACAGCAGTCAGGGATAGGTAATTGGCATTAAGTGATATGCCTAGGGTCACTTAGCTAAAAAGTGTCTGAGGCTACATTTGAACCCATTTCTTCCCAACACCAGTCCTGTTGACTATTTATTTAGCTTCCTGAGGACTAATTAATTTTGAATTGATACTTAGATCTCTATCTTTATCCCTATATCTTGATCTTTGTCTCATTCTTTCTGTCTCCCTCTTTTTCTTTCTGTCTTTTTCTTTGTGTCTCTGTTTCTCTTTCTCATGCAGTAGTTTTCCTTATGACTAAGGACTTCTGCTGCAATTTGGCATAGACATGTATGGGGTATGGGAGAGGCGGAGGAGAGAAACCCACTCTTCAAAATCTTGGTTCTCTCTCCAAAGCTGGCTCTCTTCTAGCCTGTCCAGGTTCACGTCTTAATGCCATTCTAGAGTTGATGAGCTAGCTTTTCAAAGCTATTTCTATGGATATTTGCATTCTTCGACCTATGAATAGCAAGCTATTCTGAAGAAAAATCCATGAGGAAGAACCTCTCCAGATTTAATAAAGGGGTAATAGGGGAGAGACATTTCATCAATACCTTGTCTTTCTTTGGATTCCATCAAATGGAAGGGGGGGAGATTTATTTGATCAGAGGTATCTTGCCTAACCCCATCCACACAATATAAAATGAAAATAATCTCTTAAAGAAAAAAAAATGGATTATTGTGGTTTTTTTCCCCTAACCTCAATCAAATAATTTCATCGGCATATAAAATTCTCCTTTTGCGTATCAGCCACTATTGTCTCGTTTATAACTGTAAACATCTTCCTGAGTCACAGAAAGATTAATTGATTTGCCCACAGTTGTAACACTAGTATTATCAGAGACATAACTTGAACCTAAATCTTCTCATTTCTAGGTCTAGTCCTCTGTCTACTAAGCCATGCTCAGGGAAAATGAATATGTAGAAATTGGAAATTTTGCCACAAATGGATTTGTGAAATCATGAAGACTTTCAGCTTTCTTCAAGAATTATTCAGCAACTCCCACATCAACCCACTTTGTCATGAAATCGACACGTTAGGCATCGTGGCCAACTGATTAATTCACGTTTTTTACAACTAACATACTTTTAATGCCTAGTGTTACTTTGACTAAAGTTAAGTTTGGTCAGAAATCCTGGGTGAGTTGGTTTGTGTGTTGTTTTAATAGTTTTAAAAATACATTTTGTTTGCATTCTCCAGTCCCCTAGGACCCAGTCCAGGGCTTCCACTAGTAAACATGGTATCATAGCTTCACTGTATTTAGCCTCAAATGATCAGGGATAATAAGTTTATCAACTGCGTAGAGGGAAAGTAAGTATATCCCGAAATATTGACAAGCTGATCATGTTTTTTTTTTATTTCTTAGATGACAACAGGGGTGTTTGATGGTAAGATTATTAGACTCCCTGCTACAAAACTTAAAAACAAGGGAACAAAGTGACAACAGATAACTTTCTGGAATTCTAACAGAGAAGCTATTTCAACCTTGTTGTTCACCCCATGCAGAAGAAACAGTTTTTAACTCTAAAACGTTTGTGAAAGTAAATTACATAAGCCTTACATTCCTCCCTCTTGAAGTTGAAGTTCTATTTTTTAAAGGATTAAAAGTCAAAGTTAATGAATGCAGGATGAAGCATGCTACCAAACAGGTGAAGCAGGGGTGGACTTAAGTAGCAGAATGGCACATACATTTTTTTTATCCTTGGACAATGTGGAAATTTCTTTTGCTGAACTATGCTCATATGTTACAATGTTTTTCTATTTAAATTGGAATTGGTGTGTGTGTGTGTGTGTGTGTGTGTGTGTGTGTGTGTGTGTGTGTGTGTGTTGGGGGAGGGAGATGTTGGTTGCATGGAAATGGGAACTAGCAATATTATTGACAAAAGTAGGAGGAAAGAAAAAGAGACAAAGACAGAGACAGAGACAAAGAGAGAGAAAGGAATAGAGAGAAAAAAAATTAAGAAAGAAAGAGAAAGAGAGAGAGAAAGAGACAAAGAGAGAAAAAAGAAAGAATGAGAGAAGAAAGACAGGAAGAGAGAAAATGAGAGAAAGAAAGAGAACAAAAAAGGAAGAAAGTATAAGAATTTAAATTTAGGTTTTTATGCTAATATGAAAGATCTAAAGTAATATTTTGGTCATCGATTTAAAAATATTACAGCTTATGTAAAAAAGGCTTTAGCAAATTTATTTATAAAGAGGTAGAAAGAGTGAAAGTGGAAAAGTGTAGTACCTAGTGTACTGCCTAGCCACCAATACCCTGAGTTTAATCCAAATGTCTCTAGTCTGCAAATGCCAATCCGAAAGCAAATTTCACCAGAATCCAAAGACCTAATTAGGAAGCTAAAATCCAAAGAGCCAGGAGATGCTGAAGAATCCACCTAGAAACTTCAGTACACAAGAGGCTAAGACCACCAAGAATTTCACCAGTGCAGAGAGTCAGTCAGTCCTCAGGTTGGCCTTTTTAAAGCAGTTTTCTCTATGTTACTTCCTGTTGCTCCCCCAATTAAAGGGAACCAATCAGTCTTTGAATTTGCCCAGTGCTGCCAAAGGCAGAGGGGTGGGTAGTGACTCATGGAGGTATGAGCTTACTCTAGAAAGTGACTCAGGAATTCTATTA
>NW_025354550.1:0-3822 GCF_016433145.1 Gracilinanus agilis
TTGCTTTCTCACTCTTGCTCTCTCTCCTTTAGCTCTAACTACATGAACCTTTGACCAGACCTAGAAGACTTGGAGAACAGGTATTATTAATTAACCCCATTTCACAGAGAAATAAATTGAAATTTAGATGCCCAAGGTCACTTAGTGATAGACCTGAAATTGAACCCATGACTACTGACTCCAAAATTCTCAGACCAGCAATGAGAAGAGAATAGCAAAGGGTAAGCCCCAAGATAACACATTTCTCCAAGGTCACTTGGAAGCATTGTTATCTTAATCCATTTAATATAGGAGGAAGGGGAAGCATCATGAGATCCACATCCCTGTTTTCTCTAAAGCTAGTCAGAGTCACTCAAGTGATTGTTGGCAGAGAAGGGGAGAGGATTCTTTAAGGTGTGCTCCAGATCTGTCTGGCTCGGCCCACCTTGTGTGGGAGTCCTCTGAGCCCAGATCTGGGCTGAAGGGAGGTGGGGCTGGCAGGGAGAGAAGGTCAGGCTTGACTGAGAAAGGATGGGGGTGGAGCTGTAGAAATATTTGTCTCCAGGCCACACATAGGTGCTATGGCCTCTTTTCATCATTAGCCTGATTTATTGCTATCTGGGCTTAGCTCCAGGGAAGCAGAATGAGCCACATTAAGCCAATGTTGATTTTATAGACCCAGCTTCCCAGCTTGTTGCACAATGACAGGACTCCTGCCAAGGAGACAAGGGTGGGGGTGGGCAAGGTGGTACAACTGGAGCAGGTGATGAGGAACTGAATATTCTTGAGAAAACAGCATTGTTCTATGCTAATAGAACTGGGGGCGCCTGCCATTATATTGGTGCCCCCAAGTAATGTTGTCTAAGAAATCAAGAGCACCTCTAACTGAGAAAAGAAGGAAAACCCATGTCAGAGTTAGAGTGGTCTCTAGAGGTCACCTAGCCCAAACCCTTTATTATACAGAAGAGGAAACCCAGACCCAAGAGAACTAACTTGGCCATGATATGGGAGGTGCTAAATAGCAAAGCCTTCTCACCCCTGACCCACTGAGTGTCTTTTCCACTGCATCATCCTACCAGTGTTGGGTTGTGGAAACAGAAGAGAAGATATGGAAGAAAAACAGACATACAAGAGGGAGAGATGACAGAGAAACACTAAAACCAAGGTCTCTTAATTCCTTCATAAGACTTTCTATCTGGAGAAAATGAATCATGGACATGGATCTTGAATGGTCCATGTTAGTCAAAGGCTATTTGAAATACTGAATGGATTACTGTATTTGTAGCCAAGAAGACTTGGGTTCAAATCCCACCTCAGGTATCTTTGTCTCACCTGGGGCAAATCATTTGATAATTCTGTGCCTCAGTTTCTTCATTTGTAAATTGAGGGAATTGACCTTTAAGGTCCTTTCTATCTCTAATTCTTTGATCCTACGAAAGGGGTAACAGTTTGTTTACTGGAAAGAGTATTAGCAGGAGATGTGGATTCTAGTTCCAACTCAGCTGCTTACTGAGAGACTTTGGGCAAGTCATTTTATGGGCCTCAGATTCCTCATGCTTAAAATGAGGGAGTTGGTCTTAAATTAATCTTTAAGTTCCCTTCCAGGTTTGGATTTATAGCCCTATGTTCCCAAGTAGTGGAAATGGACTTACCTCTTTTTTTGTTTTAATCCTTACCTTTTGTCTTAGAATCAATACTAAGTATCTATTCCAAAACAGAAGAGCTGTAAGGGCTAAGGAATGGGGGTTAAGTAACTTGCCCTGGGTCACACAACTAGGCAGTGTCTAAGCTTACTTTTGAACCCAGGACTTCCAGTCCCCAGGCAGATTTATCATATCTTGTATTGCAAGTCTAAGGAATTTCTTGAGACATCCACCACCATGATTAATGTTAGGAGTCTATGCTAGGAAAAGTAGGTAGCTACAGAGAGGAAGTGGATATGGCTAGGGAGGATAAGCCCATTTAGGAGATGTGACTCAAGCTGCAAGAGAAATTTTGAGAGGTGTGAGGGACAATTGTTCCAGCTACTCTTACCTATCTAGTTGGACCTCCTTATGGCTGCCATCTTTGGTGGCCATACTCTAATGGTTAGCCTCTTCTGGATTTCCTCTTTCATGTTTTTCTTTTCAACTGAGGAGCCACAAAAAGTGGAGAAATGAGTTGTAACTATCATATAAGAAGATAAGAAGGAGAGACATTTAGCTGCTACATCACCACTCACTCCATCCCCATTCCAGGCCTCTGGTGGGAACAAGGCAAACCTTGACAGTCAGGAAGGAATTCCATTACTACTACCACCCCCTCCCACTAGGGAGAGTATAGCCTTATCCTATTAGCTGAAGTTGAATTCAGAGTGGAGAAAGATGCAGGGCCTCAAACAGAGTCTCAAATCTGAAAGGGGAAAAGATGAATGCAGATCTATAGAAATGTTTAGATGTATGAATGCCATAAGCTTTGCTAATAAGATTAAAGAAAGGAATCAGAGACCTTTGAGAACATTTGAAAGGTCAATCATTATTTTACAAACAAGGAAACTGAGGTCCAAAGAGGGAAGTTAAGTAACAAAGGAGGAAAAATAGCTGCTTGTAAGAAGTAGAGCTAAATTCTCTAGCCAATCCAACATTCTTGTCAGTAGAAAATTACTAAGGATGCCAAACAGGTAATAGCAATTTACTTTTTTCTTTCTTTCTTTTTAAACCTTTACCTTTTATCTTAGATTCAATTCTAAGAATCCATTCCAAGGCAGAAGAGTGATGAGGTCTCAGCAGTTTGAGGTTAAATGACTTGATCAGGGTGACATAGCCAAGAAGTGCCTGAGGTCAGATTTGAAACCAGGACTCCCATCTCTAGGCCTGACTCTATTTACTGGGGTACTAGCAATTTCCAAAGCATTTTTCAGTCATTTAAAAAATAATCCTTATATTAGGAATATGGTGTGGGGAAGATGACTGAGTAGGGCATGAAGTTTTCTTCTCTTCCTAATACCTTCCACAAACAATGAAAAATAACTCCACACAATCAACATTAGAAGTGGGAAAGACAGACGAGCCAGAGAAACTTTGTGGAATTAACAAAATAACCCCAGAGGGCAAGATTAGCAACCTCACTTTGTTTGATGAGCCTGCTTACACAAGGAGACCATTGGAATCCTCAGGGGAAGGGCCCTGGGAACTGTTGTGTCAGTTGCAGCCTAGCCTCCAGAGACCCTGACACCCCTGTCCCACCCCCTGCTTATAGCTGGGGAATTAAAGGAGTGGACACTACAGAGTCAGAAGGCATCAGGCATCACTGCTAGCAAGTGAGAGTGAGTGTGATTGCTGAGGGCCAGTCAACTGTGGTCACTCCCTGGAGAGTGGAGTCCTGAGGACTCCAGGGGGAGGTGGACTAGTTGCTTGAAGCAGCAGTGGCAAAATTGCCCATGGGCTCTTGTTGGAACATCGAAAGTCAAACACAGAACTGGGCTTGAGCCAGACAGGGATTACATGAAACCCCGGACTATAAAAACTGAAAAAACTAAATAAGACCTAGGTAAAAACAAATACACACACACACACACACACACACACACACACACACACACACACAATCTGAAACCTGAGGTAATCTATGACAACACAATAGAATCCTGAGAGTGCAAAAAAAAAGCCAATAATCACGTCTATTGGTGTGGCCACCAAAATTTAAAAAAATAAATAAATAAAGATAACAAAGTAAAGGAGAAAGAACCTAATTGTAGATGACTATTACAGGGACAGAAAAGATCAAGGTTCAAACTAAGGGACAGTAAAGTAAAAATACCTACTTCAAAAATAGCAAAGAAATACAATAAATGGCCCAAAGTTC
>NW_025354551.1:0-7989 GCF_016433145.1 Gracilinanus agilis
GTTTGGGTGGCATAGGGCTTGAAATAAATTCAAACTTTTATGGAAACTTCACAAAAACACTGCAGAGCAAGACTACATGCAACAATCATGCATCAATGTGAAGTGGACAAGGAGAAATGGTGAACATACAAATGCAGTGCAAGAGAGCAAACAGACTGCTATAGTCATTGAGTCAATTGGTGCCCAGGATTCAGAACACAGTTCTATGGTTAGTTGTCTTTTATTACATCAGTCAATGGTATGCCATACAATCTCATGTTGACAAACTTGTGCAAGCAAAAGTGGCATACTCTATTTCCATTAAGGACAGTACAGCATTCATCCAAAAAAATCCCATGATATCGCAAAAACTCTGTGACACAGAATTTATATATATATATATATATATATACACACACACATATATATATATAAATATAACCTGTGATACTGTGAAGCCATCATAAGTGAACTATACCTTCTTTTTAGCAACACACATACATATACAAAAATTGACCACATACTAGGTACGAGTCATCAATGTACTCAGCAAGAAAAACATTCTCAGGATCAGATGGACTCACAAATGAATTCTATCATACATTTAAAGAATAATTAATTCCAAAATTATATAAACTATTTGGCAAGTTAAGCAAAGAGTTCTACAAAATTCTTTTTATGACATAATGTTACTGATACCTAAGCTAGGAAGACCAGAAACAGAGAATGAAAATTATAGAACAATTCCCTTAATGAACATTGATGCAAAAGTCTTAAATAAAATAATAGAAAAGAGACTACAGCAAGTTATCATCAGGAGTATTCACTATGACCAGGTAGGATTTATACCAAGAATGTAAAGTTGTGTTACTATTAGGAAAATCATCAGCATAATTGACCATATCAATAATCAAACTAACAAAAATCACCTAATCATATCAATAGATGCAGAAAAACAACCTTTGACAAAATACAATAGCCATTACTATTGAAAACACTATAAATCATAGGAACAAAAGGTCCTTTCTTTAAAAAAATAAGCAGTATTTATTTAAAATCATCAGCAGTTATAAACTATAATGGTGATATGCAAAGGGAAGCCTTCTCCAAAAAATTAGGAGTGAGGCAGAGGTGCCCATTATCACCACTATTACTTACAATTTTCTAGAAATGGTATCTTTAGTGATTAGAGAAGAAAAAGAAATTGAAGAAATTAACTTATGTACTGAGATAACTAAACTATCACTCTTTGCAGATGATCAGAAGGTATACTTAGATAATCCTAGAAATCAATTAAAACTAGTTGAAATCATTAATAACTTTAGCAAAGTTGCAGAATACAAAACGAATACCCATAAATCATTGATATTTGTATGTACATATATATATACATATATATATATATTTCCAACAAAACAGAAGCAAGAATTAGAAAAAGAAACCCCATTTAAAATTACTCTAGACAATATATAATACCTAGGAATCTGTTTGTCAGGCCAAACACAGGAATAAGATGAACACAATTACTAAATAATACTCACACAAATAAAATTAAATTTAAACAACTGAAAAAATATTAATTGATCCTGGATTGGTCCAGCTAATATAATAAGACTGACAATCCTACCCAAATTAATTTAGTTATTTAGTGTTATACCTATCCAAATACCAAAAAATATATTTTTAGAACTAGAAAATATAAAAACAAGATTCATCTCTGAGAACAAGAGGTCAAGAATATCAAGGAAACTAATGAAAAAAAGATGTGAAGAATGGTAGCCTACCAGTCCTGGACCTTAAGCTTTAGTATAAATCAGTGGTTCCCATCTTTTTTGGTCTACCACCCCCTTTCCAGAAAAAATATTACTTAGCGCCCCCTGGAAATAATGAAACTATTTATTGAACTCAGAATAGATTGTAATGCAAAAAAAGTGGGGCCATCACTGCCTCCCTGGATCGCTGCAGCACCCACCAGGGGGTGGTGGCATCCCCTCTGGGAATCACTGGTATAAATCATCAAAACAATTTGATACTGTCCAAAAAATAGAAGGGTGGATCAAAGAATACATTAAGGTTAAATATCTCAGTAATCTAGTGTTTGATGAAGCCAAAGATCCCAGCGTTGGGGTTAATAACTCAGTATTTGATAAAAATGCTGGGAAAATTGTTAAACAATATGGAAAAGATTAGGTTTAGATCAATATCTCATACCATATATGAAGACAAGGTCAAAATGGGTATAATATTTAAACATAAAGAGTGGATTCATAAGTAAATTTGAGGAAGGTAGAATAATTTATCTGTCATATCTATAGAGATTGGAAGAATTTATGAACAAAAGAGATAGAAAACATTTCAAGTTGTAATAGAAATAATTTTGATTATATGAAATTTTAAAAAGTTTTAGTACAAAGAAAACCAATGCAACTAAGTTTAGAAGGGAAGCAACAAAATGGGGGAAAATTATAACATTTCTCCAATAAAGGTCTAATTTCTCAAATATATAAAGAACCAAGTCAAATTTATAAGAATCCGAATCATTGGAGCTAGATGGCTCTGTGAATTGAAAGCCAGCCTAGAGATAGGATTTAGGTTTAAATCTGGTCTCAGATATTTCCTAACTGTGTGACCCCAGACACTTAATCCCCATTGCCCAGCCCTTACCACTCTTCTGGCTTGGACCCAATACACATTATTGATTCTAAAATGGAAGGTAAGGGTTTAAAAAAAAGAACCCAAATCATTCCCCAATTGATAAATGCTCAAAGGATATGAATAGATAGTTTTCAGATGAAGAAATCAAAACTACAGTAGTCTTATGAAAAAATGTTCTAAATTGGTCTTGCTTGGATCAATGCAAATTAAAACAACTCTGAGTTACTCCCTTACACCTCTCAGATTGGCTAATATGACAATAAAGCAAAATGATAAATGTTGGGGAGAATATGGCAAAATTGGGGCACAAATGCATTACTGGTAGATTTGTGAACTAATCCAATCATTTTGGAGGACAATTTGGAGTTATACCCAAAGGGATACAAAGGAATGTATACCTTTTAATCCAGTAATACCACTACTGGTTCAGTATCCCAAAGATATTTTAAAAAATGAGAAAGAGCCTATTTGCTAAAAAAAAAAATTAGCTGCCCTTTTTTGTGTTGGCAAAGAATTGGCAATTAAAGGGATATTCCTCAATTGGGGAATGGCTGAACAAGATGTGGTATATGATGGTGGTGAAAACTAATTGTCCTTCAAGGAATGATGGAACCTGGAAACACAGGAAAACATTATACACAGTAACTGAAATATTGTTGATTGATAAAATGTGATAGACTTTGTTTCTTAGAGCAATATAATGATATAAGACAATTCTGAGGGACTTATGAAAAAGAATGCTATCCACTATTTCTACAGTTGATCTTAGTCAAAAGACCCGGAGATGATTGCTGTCCCTCTCTAGAGAAAAATTGTGAAATATCAATGTAGATGAAAATACTCCAACTGCTTCAGTTTCTGAACCTGGACTCAAGCTAAGTTTGAGACACTATATTCTTGTCTAAATCTCTAGAGGAGTACCCCATATCCACCGCTTGAAGTTCCAAGCCCTAGTATAAGACATTCCATAATCTACCAGCAATCTTAAGGGGATGCCCAGAGTCTATGTCCAAGTCTACAATGAGATCCCAAGTACTAGTAATATGTAGGTTATAGTGCACCTGGACAGTGTAAACCCAGAGTGAGTCCTAAGGTCCTTACCCAAGACTGAGATGAGGCACTGAGCCTCAAAGGTAACTCACAGTGCTCTGAGCCCTGCAAGCTATTGGTCTTTGTTTACACCAAGAATCTTATACCCAACAAAACTGAGCATATTATTTTAGGGGGAGAAATGATCATTTAATAAAATAATAGATTCCTAAGCATTCCTGATGAGAAGAAAAAAGACCTAAACAGAAAATGTGATCTTCAAATAACGTCATTTTCCTTTTTAGTGTAAGGATGGGGGGTGGGACGAAAAGAGCCAGAAGAAGGCCGTTGGTGAGAGTTGGTGAGAGTTGGGACCAGAAGGGATGCTGGGTAATTCTCCAGAGGAGGAAGGAGAAGGAGAGACTTCCAGGTGATGGACTAAGAGAGGGAGGAGAACATCTCAGCTTGGATCCAGTCCTGAGGGCTTCCTGAGGATCTTTCTTTGGACATTGATACCTTGATTCCCTGGTCAAAGGCATCCCATCACTTCTCAACCAGCAAGATTTCCACTGTCAAGACAGCTAAATTTTGAGACTCCATTTTGGGAGTGATCTCTTAGACTCCTTCCCCATTATCCAACCTTGCTGAGAGTTCCTTTCTGGTCTAACTTGCAATTATAGAAAAGGATAGAAATAGAAACTGAAGGAGAAGTGGCAAGGGGAGACACTTGGGAGCAGGAATCCTAAAGGTTCACAACCGAGTGACAGACTCCATAGAAATAGAGAAGAGGGCACCCCAAAATCCCTCTGCCCTTCACCCCTTTCCCTAACCCCTGATTGCAAAGAATAAAAGCCGTTCATTAGTCAGATAGCGTTCCAGGGTGCCTGAGAGACAAGGGGGAGGGGAATCACAGCTTGGTCTGGCTGCCTCCATCTTGGAGTCAGACCACCTGCTGTGAAGTTGACTGACCTCAGGGAGGCTTGCCTGAAGCCCGCCCTCATTCAGAATTGTTTTGGGGTCCCCCATACCTCATCTTAAAGGGAAGCCTCACCCCCAAATCCTGTGGGGTGGCAAGACCATCCAGGTCACTGAGTTTTGGGGTGACATCCCCTTGAAGTCTCAGCAGTGTATATTTGGCAGGAGGGGAGAGCTAGAAGAGAGTCTCACCTCATAGGCTCTCTCTATCTCCCCTCTATCATAACATTGGTAGCTGGCTCTCCTTTATTCTTATATTAATCTTATTTATTATTTGTGCATTCTAAAACATCATTCTGAAAAGGGATCCACAGGTTTGATCCTCTTTTTAAGATATCCATCAGACACTTTTTTTTTCCTAAAATTTTTTATTGGGGGAAAAATACAAAACAATTATAGTACAAAGTTTACAGTCACACAATTTGTAGCGAACTGGTTCCCCCAAATATATTACAACTCAAGTAGACGTACTCTTTAGTTATACATTCAAAAACCTACTTCTGTTAAAGTAGTCCAAAGAGTACATAGGACTCAGTTCTGTGCCTATGTGCAAATAAGACTCAAGCTACTTATTCATTCATCACCATCCAGGAAAGTTTTGGAGGGGGAGGTGGGGAAGAGAGAGGGAGAACTCCCAACATTCTACAAAGAAGAAAATAATTACAAGTTTTCGAATTGAAATAACAAAAAAAAGGCACACACACACAAAGAGAGAAACTGTTAAGAACCTCTGAATTAAATAAAGAAACATTCAAAAAAGAATAAAACAGTGGCTTTAAAATATAAAAGCTTACTATACAGCTCATAAATATTTGTTTTAAATTTTTACCAGTTGCCCTAATACTTCATTTGTTCTTATCAATATGTGTTTTTTTCCTCCAATGATGAATATTACCACTCATTTATGTTTGCCCATATTTTGGGACTTTGATCTTGTTCCTTACCTAAATTTACCAGGAAGGTCAATCCAAAAAGTGAAAGGTCATTCTGTCATGTATTTTTAATATAACTATGGAACACATGATTCACATTTTGTTTTCTCTACTCATTAGATGATAGGCTGAAATCCTTGCCTCACCTTACATTTCATGGATGAAATTTTTTAAAAAATGCTACTTTCCTCTAATAAGATTGATAGATAAACATCTCTTAAGTGTTTACTATGACTCGTTACATATGCTGTCTTATGAAACAAATGAAAACGTGTTAGTCCTTGTGCTCAAGTTGCTTATATTGCATTTGGGAAGGAAAACGAATACATTGGACCTAGAGATGGGGAAAGAGGAATAAATAAATTTGATGTGACATGGTTGAAGATGTACAGAGAGTGCTGTGGGTACTGAGAGAAGAAATATTAAGTAGGAGTATTAGATCTCAGGGTCAGAGTCCAAGTATCCTATGGGGAACCAGTGGAAGTGAATGCTTAATCTGAGACAGGCTAGAGTAAAATGATAAAGTGGAGCAAATCAAGATAAGGAGAAAGCTTGATTCTGGAATGAGGAGATAATGAATGAAGAATCAACAAAGCAAGTTAGTTGGTTGGCTGAGTCCCATGCCCTCTCAATTGATGTCACAAAACCATGTTTTCAATATGTTTCATCCTGTTTATGCTCACAAAGTGTCAATTAATTATCCTTTGGGGAAATTCAGTGATTTGAGGATTTCATCAATTTCTTACAATCGTACAACAAAACTGGAAGAACAGTGATATAAAAAAAATACTCAGGACTATTTTATTGATGAACTTAGGATAGAGGAAAGGTAGCAAAATGAAATAATATTCTTAGTTGATATTGACTTAATTATTTCATTTCACAAGAAAAACTGATCTCATATAAATGCTACCTATGTAGCAAAAATAAAAGATAGCTAAGAAATTGGAATTAAAATTGGACAAGAGGTATAAAGTAGGCTGAATTGTCTTCCAGAAACTGCATATATTAATTGCTCTAAGCTCAAGTTTCCTCATCCAGAGTGTAAAAATAATAATAGCACCTAATTCATAGAGTTGTTTTCACAATTTAATGAGAAAATAAAATATATTTTAAAAAACCTAAAATACTATATAAATATATCGTGATTATAAAATGGTTTATATTATATATAACCTAAAATCACATGTAAAATATAAATATTTTCATATAATCTGAACTTTCTCTCTCTTTCTCTCTGTGTTAACTTCTCTATATCTGCATCTTTGGCCCTCTCTATTTCTGTATATCTGTCTCTGGCTCTATCTTCCTCTTTTTGCCTTTCATATTTTCTATTTCTATGTTGATGTCACTTTCAGTTTAGTCTGACTTGTCTTTTGCACTGCAAGATGCCCAAAGAAGCAAAGATGTCCATCCACCTAACAATGTTATCGACTTCTTCTAAGAATCAGATAATCATTTATATATGGTGACTTTATTTTATCAAATATTCCAGTACTATACTAATTTCAAAAAAAAAGAATGTCTACTTTTAAAAAGAGGTTGCAAAAGTAAACCCTTTGTCAGAGCATATCTGAGATAAAGAAATATAATACTCATAGTTTTATCCTCAGGTCCTCAGGATACCCTTCTCCCTAATGAAAGTTCCATTAATTTAAGTAAACAAAATTTAGCTATCTGAACTCTACACTTTGTTAATAGGTTTTTTCTATAATACAAATTCTTTAGAATATTCCTCTTATCCTGGGCAAAAATACTTCCTACATCATTAGTTGTTTAAGGGAGGAAAATGTTTTTTTTCTAATTATACATTAATAGGGAGGATCTTTAATGCACTGGTAAAGAATTAGTTCTAGGAACAGAACACATAAGGTCATGACTAAACCCTGATGACTGTTTCATGACTGATTAAACATTTTACTTCTCTGAGTCTTAGTTTCTTCACTTGCAAAATATTTGACAAAGGTAATAATATTAACAACTATAACATTGTACTAATATGTGCTAGCCACTGTATTATTTTTCAAATATTTCCTCATTTTATTGTCAGAAAGATCCTGGTAGATGAGTGTTATACACATTTTACAGAAAAGAAAGGCAAACCAGTTAGGTAACTTGCTGAAGACCACATAGCTAGTAACAACTTAAAGTTAGATTTTAACTTAGGTCTTTTTGACTCTAGGCCCAAATCTCTATCCACTATACCAATTAGCAATCTCAAACTTAACTTATTGGTTTGTTGAGTAAAATATTGTTTAAATATTAAAATGCAAAAGATATATTAGTTAGAGTTAAAAAAATGTTGTACCCTTTTGTGTTCTAAGGCCCTACCAAATTTTGCTTCTATCTTCTAGTGTTCTTTTTTTAAAAAAATAACTGATGTTCTTAATAGTTTAATATATATTAATATATATATATT
>NW_025354552.1:0-8298 GCF_016433145.1 Gracilinanus agilis
ACACACACACACACACACACACACACACACACACACACACACCCAACTCCCCACCAACCTCACAGGGGTTCCTGGGCTGGTCCATGGAATCTGATGACATCACTCCCTCTTCCTTCCTGGAATTCTAAACCCTGCTGCTCTCCCCTTGCACACAGCTCCCATCTCCATAGCAACCTCACCTCCTCCTGCTTCCCTATTGGCCTCATGGAGCAGGATACACAAAAAGGTTTTCCGTTCTCCTAAGAAAAAAAAATGATGCTTTCAACAGGAACTCAAGCTAAATTTAGGTGCTTCGGATTGAGTCCTATGACTAAGGAAATGCAGCGAAATGTCCTCCTTCACGCAGGGCATTCACCATTCACCCCCACCCAAAACTAGTCATTTCATTTCATCTCCTCTGCCCTCCAAGGAACTGAGACATCCATTGAGCTTTAAAGCAACTAGAATGTCCCACATCGGTCAATATGCAGAAAACTAGCTCGTCTCTTCTGGGCTGAAAAAGAATAAGTAAATGACTATGCCTAGAAAATACGCAGTACATCTGCATGCTTTTGTCTACAAGCCAGGCCCAAGAGAAAGCCCTTCTAATGATTCAGTAAATCTGATCCTTTCTATTAGTCACTGAAGAACACTTTCACCTTCACAAGGGGTACAAGGAGTATAGTGAACAAAACAACCAAGTCAGGGATCATAACTTTTGTGTTTTATTTTCACCTTGTTCACTTTGAGTAACCTTGAGCAATTCCTCTAGAGAGAATCTTCTATACAGAGGTGTTTAAGGACTTCTGGGCAAACTCAGAGGGTATGCTCAGTTATTCATAAAGTTATTCATATATTCTAACTAATACAGGGACAGCTGGTTCCATTATTAATGAAATTTCTCTTTTAAAAATACTAGTTAGCACTTATAAAACATATCTCATTTGATCCTCACAACAACCCTATGAGAGAGGTGCTTTATCCCAATTTTATGGATATGGATAAGATCTGAATTCTGGTCACCTTGACTCCTAAGTCCTACACTCTACCCACTGAAAGAGTTACTCCAGCAACTTGTGTCTTTTTTTTTTAAACCCTTTTTGTCTCAAAATTGAAACTAAGTACCAATTCTAAGACAGAAGAGCAGTAAGAGCTAGGCAAGGGAAATTAAGTGATTTGCACTGACTGACACCCTAGGAAATATCTGGGACCAGGTTTAAACTCAGTTCCTCCTGAACTCCAACCCTGGGGTTCTTAATGACTGTGCTACCCAGATGCCCCTCAATAGCTTATGTCTTAAGAATAACAATCTTCCTAGCAGAGACCTGACCTTCAAGGGCTAGAATGGTGTAATCTCTAACTTCCACACCTCTGATAAATGGTCATCCAATGCCAGTTTGAAGAGTTCCAAAGAAAAGGAACCCAATATCTCCTAAAATAGCTCATTTCACTTCTAGACAACTCTAAACAATTCTTTAAAAAGATTTTCTTTATGTCAAGCTTAAATTAGCCTCTTTACAATTTCAACCTACTGATTCTGTAGGTTCTGCCCTTAGAGCCCAAACCCAACAACTTTCCCAATTCCTCCACAAGATAACCCTTCAAATACTATAAGAATCTATGATTCCTTCAACTGATCTTTATATCACTTATACTCAAGTTTCTTCACCATCCTGGACCCTCCTCAATTTTATCAACATCCTTCTTAAGCCTTGGTGCCCAGAACTGAACAATACTCCAGATGAAGAGTCTGTGGAGAACAAAGCATCCTAACGTGACTATCACCACCCTATCCCCAGATGCCACCTATGTACCCTTCAATATAATACAAGATCTCATTTGCTTTTTTGATGTCATATCACATCATGACTTGTACTGAATTTACAATCCAATAAAACCCAAAGATCTTTTTTAGAATAAGTGCTGTGGAGCCATGTTTCCCCTAAGAGCAATTTTACACTTATTTGCAGCTGAATTTAATTTCATTTCTCCTATTGATTGTATATTTATTCCTACTGAATTAGATTTGATCTAATCACAGCTTTAGTCAGTGAAAATCCTTTTGAGGGGGCAGCTGGGTAGTTCAGTGGATTGAGAGTCAGGCCTAGAGACAGGAGGTCCTAGGTTCAAATCCAGCCTCAGACACTTCCCAGCTGTGTGACCCTGGGCAAGTCACTTGACCCCCATTGCCCACCCTTACCACTCTTCCACCTAGGAGCCAATACACAGAAGTTAAGGGTTTTAAAAAAAAATCCTTTTGAATTCTTTTGGTAGTTCCTGTTTTAGATGGCTTTCCTAACTTTGTATCATTTGCAATTATAATAAACATACCATCTTATACCTTTATTTAAATCACTGCTAAAAATGTTAAAAAGCACACATTCTGAGGGCACTTCACCAGAGACCCTCTGAGACCACATTCACTGAACAGCTAACTCTGAGCCTATTCAGTTCAAAATCCATAATTTATATCTATCTTCTCCATAAGAATACTATGATATATACTTAGTTGTTTGGTTTTTAACTGAGCTAAAACCAAGACAAATCCCTTAATGTAAATTCATTCCTTTCAACTCTAATTGAGCCATCCCTTCAAAAAAGGAAATTAAATTAGGCTAACATGACTAGGTCTTAAAATCGCCACTTTCCTTTCTTAGATAATCACCAACCACTTTTTTGGTGATCCTTCTAGAAACTTCCCAGAGAACCAAAGTCAAGCTCACTGGCCTACAATATATAGTCTCTATTCTAGTCTCATTTTTGAAAATTGGGACATCTGCCTTTCTCCAATCCTATGCCACTTTGTCCATTCTCCAAAAATAACTCAAATATCATTGACAATAGCACAGCAATTATATCTGCCAATTCTTTCAGGAAACAAAACTGTAGTTCATCTGGGCAATGAGGTTTGAATTCATAAAGGTCAACTAGGTCTCTTCTTATCACCTTCTTATCTTGAGGTAGCTAATGTCTGTCAATCATTTTTATCTTATCATTTCAATTGTAAAGGTCATTATCCTTTACAGAGGAAACAAGAAATAAAATGAGCATTGAGGGCTGTTTCTTCTCAATTTTCAATTATAATCACCCCTTCTACCTTTATAAGTCTGTCCACTCACATTCACCTGTTACCTTGATTCTACCTTCTGTATGGTTTTTCTTTTTTTAAATCTAAAAGTTGGTTAGCAAGTTTCCTGGGTACTCATGATGATCTATTCTGACAAATCCCATCTTCTTCCTCCTCAGTGAAATTATTTCCTTTTAGGTTTTCAGAATTTCATTCTTGAGGAACTCCCATAGTGTCCTAGACTGATTTCTTGATTTACTCTGAAGCATTTTAGATCATAAGAATCCTACCTATCTTTCTTCTGAATTCACTGAAATGTTTTTCCAAAAATCTAGGATGTATGTTAGATCCTAGATTTCCTTTCCACCATCATCAACTTTATGATGGTGTGACCAGTTGCCCCCAAAGTTCCCATCATTTCCACTCCAGCAATCAGTTTCCCCTTGTTGATAAGAAGAAGATAAAAAAAATTTTTTTCTTATTGGTTCCTCTAGCTTTTGCAGGATGAAACTCTCACTAAGTTATTAGTTCCTCTGCTTTTGGCTGAGAGCTCTAGCAGATATCTAGAAACTCTAGTCCTCCATTATTACTCAATCATCCTTCTGTGCCAGGCTTGTGATCTTTTTCCCAAACTCCTAATCTATTTCCTCTTTCTGGCCAAAATCATCCCTCTCTGTCTCTGCCACCTTTGACTTTTACCCAAGTACTCTATCATTCATGTCAATCCCTCTACCCCTGGGGTTCCTAAATTTCCTGAAAACTATACTTTTTAATATAATTTATACACACACACACACATATTATCAATTTCCACACACATTTCCCTAAGTTACATGATCTAACTTATCTCTCTCCCTTCCCTTCCTCCTCCCAGTGCTGGCAGGCAATTTGATCTGGGTTAAACATGTATTATTACACAAAACATATTTCCAAATTGTTTATTTTTGTAAGCGAGTGATCTTATAAAACCAAAACTCCAATTAAACAAGTGATAAATCATATTCTTCCATCTGCATTCTGACTCCAACAATTCTTTCTCTGGAGGTAGATAGCATTCTTTGTTATAAGTTCTCCAGAATTGTCCTGGATCATCACATTGCTAATAATAGCTAAGTCAAAGCAACTATTCTTTCTTGATTACAATGCTATCTATCCTGCTCCCTCTTCTATCTATCCTTTTTCTCTTGATAAAGGTGCATCCATTCAGTCATGGGTTTCACACTCCCAAGTCTAGGTGACACCTCAGAGATCAAATCGATCTACTTGCATCAGAATCTCTAATTCTTTTGATTTCTTCTTTTTTTTTAAAACCCTTACCTTCCATCTTGGAGTCAATACTGTGTATTGGGGGTCAAGTGACTTGCCCAGGGTCACACAGCTGAGAAGTATCTGAGGTTGTATTTGAACCCAGGACCTCCTGTCTCTAGGCCTGGCTCTCAATCCACTGAGCTACCAGCTGCCCTCTAATTCTTTTGATTTCTAAAACTCTGGAAATTTGTGTATAAAAATCTCACATCCTAAGTTTTGCTACTAGCTCTTTTCTTAGATTTTTATTTCAATCTAATTTTACTTAGTTACAAACTGAAAAATTAGGATCTGTAAATAAAAACTGCAGTGAAGCAAATTTCATCTCAAAAAAAGAAAACCCTCCTGAACCATAAAAGCTGTCTTACAATAGAAGAAAGAAGCCACCCTGAAAAGTAACAAGTCTCTCTCCTCACTCCCAACATCCAATAGAAGCCTTCAGCAAGGTTTCCATCATCACTTGATAAATAAGTCCTATAAGAGCAGACTGCTAATAAGGTAGTGGTTGAAGTAAATCACTCTGTAGTCCCCTTCCGATTCTCAAATTCTATAATTCCTAGGAAATTAGCTCTTCACAAATCATCAAACGATTTCAGTGACAAAAATATTTCCCATAGGAAGAAGTCTTCAAAGAAAATTCTTTATGGGATAGTCTTATAGAAAACTGTAGAAATACCTTGTAATACCATGAGAAAATCTGTAAATAAGAGCTAAATCTCTGTCCTGCTTTTTCCTTATACAACAACTTAAACCAACTAGGCCTGAAAACCTGGTACTACTGAAAGCCCTCCTGGGACAAGACCAATAGAGGAGCCAGGGTTTCAGTACTCAGACCCATGGTTCAATGTCTTTCTCAATGCCTGTCTGTCTGTCTGTCTGTCTGTCTGTCTGTCTGTCTGTCTGTCTCACTCTCTCTCCCTCTCTTCCCCCCCCCCCTCCGCCCCCTTTAAACCCTTTATACTGTGTCTTAGTATCAATTCAAAGAGTAACAAGAGGTAGGCAATTTGGGTCAAGTAACTGTCCAGTCACACAGTTAGAAAATGTCTGGGACTTGAATCCAGATTCTCCAGGCCTGGCTCTCTAACCTTTTAACTACCTAGCTGCCCCTTAATGCATTTTCTGATGGAATATTGCCTCCCTAAGTCATGTCTAATAGCTAAACAATGACTTGGCCCGGGCTCTGTTCTATGCAATAATTCTGAAGGGCAAGGTATCAATTGAAACAGAGTAGGAAAGGCTCCAAGCAGGTCAGAGCCTTGTTGTGCAGAAAGATAGTAGATTTAAATGTGACAGGAGGAAAAGTGTATTTTCAGTTTGCAGGACAGAATTCGGGCTCCAGGGCACTAATGGTCTAAGTGAAAAAACATATTGAAGGGGAAATGATGTCAGAAAATAATAAAAATAGCCATTTGCCCCAAACAGAATTTAAATAATCTGGAACACTTAGCAAAGACAAAATGCCCTTCTAGTTAATATATAGGCATCCATAGTGGGCCTGACAACTTGTAGGAAAAAAAAGCAAGAGACAGTTACAGTATATACCTCTAGGCCATTAAGACACACATTACATTTTTTGGTTTACAAAAAACTAACATGATCTCATCTTCCGATATCCTCCTTTCCAATCTCACTCTCATTTTTGTGTTACTAGGTCATACCTTGTATCCTATTCCCTAAGTACTCAGCAGGAGGCTAACAAAAGCAGAGATTGATCCCCTGTGCTAGGAGACAAGGGGAAGGGAATTCCTCCAGGATGGAGGGAAGTAGATGCATTTAAATAAACCCTTTTAAACTAGCCCAAGAAGTCACAGCAGGGCAACCAGACAGTATTTCCATCATAAAAAGCTGCATATGGTGGGCATGACCAAAAAAGAGCCTTGTATATAAATACCAGTCACACCACTGCTTTTTAAGAATAGGAGCAATTTGGCTTACTGGCCTGATATTCTAGAGACCAAAGTCAGTCTTGGCTCTGCCACTGCAATATAATCTATATGAAATAACCAAAAAAAAAAAAAAAAAACCAGTAAGGCTGGAGCTCATAATCTCCAACACACCATGGAAGAAATGATCCCTGAGCAAGTCCTTGAAAGAAGAGAAGGATTTCACAAGCACAGATGTGAGGAGTCCCAGGCATGTGAAAAGTTATTAACAAGAGAGGCAGGAAACCTAGATAAAAGAATAGCAAAAAGCAGTATAAGGGAGATTCTCCCCACAAAACCCCTCCAAACAGATAGAAAAAATGCCCTAGACCAAATCCTAATACGGAAATCCAAGAAAAAGTCTTAGTGAGTCATTCTTCTAGCCCGTTTTGGTATAAAGAGACATACAAGAGAGATCTATGAACACAGTTCTGACCAGGAATGTGTCACATAGGGGGTCAGTCTAGCACAGAGTAGAGGCTGTATACTAGACCAAGAGGTGAGATCCCACACCCATTCATGGGCACTACATTGGTAAGAACTTTGCTGTATTCTAATCAATTCCAGGTCATGGATTCGGAATGGGCCTGCTCCCAGGGGTGGCAATTCCAGGAGGAGCCACAGGTTTTAGGTATTATACCGGAGAAGAATAAGTTATATATAAGCAAATAGAGGTGATAAAGCTCAGTCCCCAGGAGCAGAGTAGGGCCTCAGCTCTAGCTTCTAGCCCAGTTTGAAGCCTACAGAAGAATAACCAGGGCAGAAATCCTAGCCCAAAAGGAAGTCTGCAGTTCTGTTGTTCAGAATCAGCAAAACTTCCCAGTGGAAGCAGGGCAGTGATCAGACCAATGGATCAAAACAGTGAAAGCTTATAGGTTTTCTCAGCCAGAGCTAGCCCTTGAGAGCCTAAAATAACACTCAATATCCAAAGAAAGAAGCAAAGCCCAGATCTTCCCTTTAGAAGAACTCAGAGCCCAGCTCTAACTCTAAGTCCAACATCGAGAAAGTAAGCTGAAAGAATGAGCAAACAAAAAAGGAATCTCACCATACAAAGCTACTGTGGTTACAAGACTCTAAAACATAATAGGGTAAAGCTTACATACAAATCCAACTAGAATTGCTTGTCAACATGGAATCTAGAGTTCCCAAACTTGTAGCTTAATGAGGTATGATGAACCCCAAGTTTAGAAATAGTTTGTAGTTTGGAGACCCCCAAAGATTGTGCTAGTTCCCGGTTCCTGTGGGAATCCACCCTGAAGGGAATCTCAGGTTAGCAGTTGCAGATTGAATAATGGACCCCAGGGTAAATGCTAAATACCCTTTTTGTCCTAGGTAGTCTTCCCCATGGTATCAAAGACCCTCCCCAGGAAGACTACCTGGGCAGGGACCATTCCTTTAGTATCCATTGTGTAAGCAGTCCCTTTCCCCTACACCCTAGCCTCTAGCTATGATCCCTTTCTCTAGCTTGATTGTATCCGGTCAGTATGTCAGTCATCTCTCCCAGTCCCTGGATCTTCCCAAAGGGTATATAAGTTCCCCAATTTCCTTTGTCCCTAGGAGTGGTCATCTAGCGCGGTGGCATTCCCAGGGCGATCAGGGAGCAGAGCGAAGCAGTGTTCCTTTAGACTCTGCACAAGGCACAGCTCTGCATAAGAGGCCAAGTAGCCCTCATCCCCCTTTCCCTTGATTAAAGAGTGGTTTTATGACTATTTAATAGTCCCACATTTTTCTAAGTTAACATGCTAAAAGAGGTAAAACAAGAAACAAAAAAAAAGTTTAAAATGTTTTTATAAATGAAATAAGGACACTAGGGAAAACAACTGGAAAAGGAATGAGAGCTATGGAAGAAAGAATTGAAAAGGGGTCAATAGGTTGGCCCAAGCAACAAACTCCTTGAAACTTCAAAATGTTATAAATAAAAATTAATCTGGAGGTATATTACTAGATTTATAATTATTTATTAGTAAGGAGAAAGGAGGGAAGGAAGGGAGGGAGAAAGGAAGGAAGGAAGGAAGGAAGGAAGGA
>NW_025354553.1:0-3626 GCF_016433145.1 Gracilinanus agilis
AGAGAGAGAGAGAGAGTGAGAGAGATATAGATACATGTTTAAGTGCCTACCATGCTGTTGAACAAACATTGTTCAATGAGGGAATGGAATAGTGCCTATGTGCCATAATGGAAGCCAAGAAATGACAAATTATTCAAATATCTTTGCCAAGAAACCCCCAAATGGGGTCACAGAGAGTCAAACAAGGGCTGAAAAATACTGAACATCATGTGCCATAAACTGTGCTAAGCACTTTTAAAAATATTATTCTGTTTAATCTTCACAACAAACAACTATAGGTTGTTACTTTGTAGGTAATTAATTATCGTGGTGTAGGTGTTATTATTTCCCAAATTTATAGAGGAGTAACCCAAGGTGAAATATAAAGTTAATTGACTTTCCCAGCATTACATGGCTAACAAGTGTTTGAGACCAGTTTTGAACTCATGTCCTGATTCCCATTCCAATGCACTATCCATTGGTCCATTGGTTGTATATAAATAAACAATAATGGCTGATGATAGATTTTTTAAAAAAGAAATGTAACATCACCTACAGGGTCTGCATGGAAAATTGTAATGCATACAAATTAAAATCAACTAAAAACCTGTGCCTCTCACAAGACACAGATTTGTTTTTTCTGTCCTTCTCAAGTGCAAACTACATTCCCTAATATTGCTGACAATCACAGCAAAATATAAAAAGCCCTGTATAGAGTTCTATATGATCCTGCAATCACTTCAATATGTGGAATTACTAATAATGCAGAGGTGGGCAAAAAGAGATTCGATATAATTGAAAATGCTGTATATATAGTAAAATCATGTTTAGATTTCATTTTCTGTAATTAAATTGTTAACTAAATATTTATAATTTAATTTTCACTAAAATATGAAATCATTTTACATGAAATCATGGAAATAATTTCCATGTTAATCAAGAAAATATGTAATCTTGCGTTTTAGATTTTTAAAATGTCCTATGCTAAACCATGGAATGGCTAATAATAATGGTGTTGGGTGATGGGCACAATTGCTTTCCTTATGGATATTTTGAAAGGCTCAACATAATATAGGTGGAATGGTCCTTGATTTCAGAGAGAGTTCTAAATGTACCAATGAGTGGGTACTTGGGGAAAGAGAGGTCAATAAATAAAGAAAAATATGGGAAAAATTGCAAGGACCATTATTGAAGACATTTACTCTTATTTTCAAAAAGCCAAATCAATATCCAACAGCATCTTCTTAAATACTTCAGTACACAAAATATGTTAAAAAATTCTGAAGTTTCTTAATGCTCCTGCTATTCACATACTCAAATTTAATGTGACTTTCATTAATCTGCACAGCCAAGATAAGGATAGGACTGCTCCAGATTGCAGAAGTTGAACATACACGCATGTATTACCCAGTTCGGGAGAGTTACAGGAAGAGATTTAACACATAATTACAAAGCATGAAATAAACTCCATCTCTTTTCCATGGCAGCACTATCATATATTGGCAAAGAAAATCAATTCAACACCCTCTATTTGTTTTGAGCCCCTGTGAGTAAACATTTACTCTAGTAAATTAGAGTAATCATTAAACAAAATGTCTGTGAGCAATTTAGGAGCCAAAGCTCAACCATATTATAATGGAACCCAGAACACTTACCAATTTAATGACAGATCATGAGTCCTGTAATACTGGTAAAGGAAATCTCATTTCTCTACTTATTTTCAACAGGTAGGTTTAAAAGCTGAATATAAATCAATAGTGTTGTCAAGCCAACATTGCTGTGTTGTTTGAAGACTTCATTGTAAAGTGACAGGGGATAAAAGGAGTATTACAATGCATTTATACTAGTCCAAATCCTTTCTAGGTTCAGGTAACAAGAGATAAATGTCTCATTACAAACTGAAGATGACTCCTGGGAAATCACTGTATTGAGCAACTTGTGAGAATAGCCAAAAATATCAAGAAATCACAGTGAAAAAAAATGTCATGAATGTGTTTTAAGAAAATGTTTCCTAATTTACCCACGGCACTTATATAATAGGTATGTAGTATGTACAAAACACTCAGTAAATACCTATTATACAATTATTGAACTTCCTAACATTAACACTATCTCTATAGCTCATCTTAAATGTTAGTAACCAAGTTTTAATAGGAATCAGATATTAAATATGTTTAACTTTTGAAGAGAGCTATAACATTTATGTTTACAATTGCTTTTTGCTTTTAAGGAAAGGAATAGGACCTTTCTGGCTTCATAAGATACTTGACTCTAAGTTTTAAAATTCATATCAATTTCATAGTTTATTAAAGGAACATTTTTATTTTAAAAGCCTGTACAAAGTTTTGCTAAAATTAAACATGAAAAATAATGTAACTTTTCCTGGTAGCATTTTTATTTATCCATTTTAACCTTAAATCAAGCACTAATCCATCGGCAGTGTACCACAGACCTTTTGAATTTGCACTAGTGAATGTAAAATGGACATAATAAAGAATATAATTCTTAGAAATATTGTGAGGCTTTCTGTAAAGAGGTAACATGGACAGAACAAAAACTAGAAAACCACTTGATAGTTTTTGAATTGGATATGAGAAAGATCTGATTGAATTTCTCAATTGACTGGTAGTACAATAAGACAAAAGAAAAATATGTTCAATAATATTAAAATAGGAAATAAGCTGGATAGTGTAGAATAAGATTGTAGGAAGGAAAGTTTAGAGAAGCTAAGTAGAGATCATTATAAATAAAATTAAGAATAAAATTATAGACAAGAAAATAATCTAAACCAAAATATTTCAAGAATACAGAGTAAGCGTCTTGATTATAATTAGGAGAAAATTAATTTTTCATATATAATTTTCACAAAAAAGGGACAACAAATTTCCAAATTAAATGAAAAGTAAATATAAAAGGTAGCCAACATGTACATTTTTTCACAATTCTAAATTCTTGTTTTTAGTTTTCTATTGTCAATTACAAGAGCTGGGCCATGGACATATCTCCTTGTGATATATGCATGTGAATTAAGCTGTCAAGCTTACATAAATTTGGAGTAACTACTTTAGAAAGTAATATTAATCCTCTAATGAAATATTTCAAGAAATTTTCATTGAATTGGTTATTAGGTTTATTCACCAGTGCCCTATTAAAACCATAAACATTATTCACAAATGTGAAATGGTGTCTGATGTTTTTCTTTTACTAGCTATTGGAGTATGACAAAGTAATAAAAGTCTATATCCCTCTGGACAGAACAGGTGAACTGAAACTATTTTCTAGCTATGGAATCCTGTTATGTGAGAGAATTGTGAATAATTTCTATGAAATTGGCAAAGGAATATGTAACTGCATATTAAAAGTTTGCTAAAGGTACTTCAAACTGTAAAATGTCCTTACATTCACATTTTTTATTTTATCCTGGGACTTTTAATTGGGCAAGTGCAAAATTTACCACCAAGGGAATCTATAAACAGAAGTGCTCAAAGATGTTAGCATCTTTTATAAGGCAAGTGGTATCAGTATGCTCGTAGTGTTACAATTGTTCTTGAAATCTCAAGCATCTCCACTAGCCAAAAGTTCTCCATTTCCATTTCTGAAATATTGGGAGAACCTAACTTTTCTCTTTATATATATATATATATATA
>NW_025354554.1:0-4783 GCF_016433145.1 Gracilinanus agilis
GATCTCCTCTCGTATAGTCTCATGCCTCAGTGGCCTGGCCCAGCCATTTCTAGAGCTCCCAGAAGCATGCCTGGTGGCAGCCCTACATGCAGGGTTCTTCGCCTTTCTGCTCTCCTGGACCCCTCTGGCTCCCAGTTTGGGAGGAGCCCTTCTAAGAGCAGCACTTGTTGCCTTCACTCGTCATTAAGGGAAATGCTCCATTTCAATTAGACTTTAATGAAAGGAAAGTCTTTTTTCCTCGTCTCCCTGGAATCTCTTCATGGATCGCCACCCCATGGAACACAAGGCAGACGTGCCCAGTGGGAGGAGGGAGAAGACAGTGAAATGCTTCAGGGAGGTATATAAAGCGCTCAGGAAGAGAAGTCGGTGCCTGGACTTCCCAGGGAACAACAGTCCCATCCTAGTGTTATGAGGCAGCTACTCCCCTGACTCTGCCGTGCTCAGGACTATTGAAAGCTCTAATCTGTGGCTGAGGAATACGTTCGCTCACCAGAGGTCTACCTCGATGGGCCTTTAGGGAAGGGATGGCGCCAACAGATGCTGGTGGTGATGAGGGGCCACCACAGGGATTGAGGGAAAATGAGGGCTGCGGTCCTCGCCTGGACAGCTCTAGCCTGCCTTCTCACAGGCTGCCCTCCTGGACTCATTCTACAATCCAAGCTCTTCCCAGAAATGGTTCTCCCAGTTTCATGCAAGCACTCAGGACATGCTGCGTGCTCCAAAAGCAGCAAATACTTTCTTCTCCCTCTATCAAAGCCTTCACTTTCTTTTAGGCCCAACTCATATTGGGTCTCCTCCAAGGAGTCTTCCCTGATCCTCTTCTATCCCCTAATCCCCCCAGCTGAAAGTACTCTCACCATCTTCAAGGTTTTTTTGTCTGGCACAATGGAAAAAGAAATAACTCCAGAGAACCAGAGTCCAAATTCTGTTTGGGGTGCTTTTATTGTCTTTGTGACCTTGGATGAATCCCTTCAACTCCCTATGCCTCAGTTTCCTCATCTGTCAATGGAGCGAGGTTGGACTAGATGCTTCTCTGGCTCCTTCCAGTTCTAGGGCTCTGATCCTGTATCGCACTTTGCCTTCTATTCTTTTTGCTTATGTCAAATCTAGCCCTGTCAGACTGTAAGCTCCTTGAGGACGGGACTGTCTTGATTTTGTATCTCTAGAGTCTAGCAAACCCTGTTCTCCACTGTGAGTTTTCAATCAATATTCTTTTAGTCCAATTTACACGAACCCTGCATGGCCTAAGTTTAGATGAAGTAAGCAGGCTGCCATGACAAGTCACTCCAGGATTCACCCAGAAGGTCTAAGCAGGAGGCAGGGAGAGGAGAGAGAATAATGACGATGATGTTTAAGTTTCATAAAGGACTTGGCCGGTTATTTCATTTGCCTCTCGCAACAGTTCAATGAGGCAAGTGATATTATTATCCCCATTTTCCAGGTAAAGTAAATGAGGCAGAAGTTTAACCTTGGTCTTCTGGACTCCGTGGCTGGTGCTCTAACCCTCATGCCACCCAGCTGCTCATATTTTCTAAAGCTGGGGACATCAGCAAGAACACAATATAAAGTGTAGCTGTTGGGACCATCAAGAAAACAATTTGTTTCCTGCAGCTTCCGTGTTCCCAGCAGCATCCTTCCATAGTAGCAACCCCTTCTCCTTCCGCCACTGCCTTGCTTCTTCCATCGTCTCAGATTTTTGTTGTTCAGTCATTTCAGTCTTGTTCAGTTCTTTGTGACTCTATTTGGCATCTTTTTGGCAAAGATATTGGAGTGGGTTGTCATTTCCTTCTCCAGCTCATTTTACAGATGAGGAAACTGAGGCAAGCAGGGTGAAGTGATTTGCCCAGGGTCACACAATTACTAAGTATGTGTCTGAGGCCAGATTTGAATTCAGGAAGATGAGTCTTTCTGACTCCAGACCAGACACTCTATCCACTATATCATTTAGCTGTCCCAGAGTCCCAGATACTCTTCCATTAAGTTTTCTGTTAAATACACTGCAAGCAATGCCCAGATTGGGTAAGGGGATTAACTATCAAGGCACCACTAGCTCTCCAGCTGTCCACACCAGCCACACTTCTGAGTGTGAGCCACCCTCATCTCTTCTGAGCCACACTCATCCTCTAGAAAGTAAAGTCCTTAAAGGTAGAGGTTGCTTTCATTAATGTTAGGACTATAAACCTCAAACTTGTAGAGTCCTCAAAGGACATCCAGTCCAATCTTCTCATTTTACAGATAGGAAAATTGAGGTCCATGGAGGGTAAGTGTGAATTACCCAAGGTCACATAGACAGTGTCAGAAATGAGATTTGAACTCGGGTTCTCTGACTCTAAAACCGGTGTAGCATGCATGCTTCCTCATACATTACAGAGACATAATCAATGTTGATGGAATTGAACTGAATCTGCATCCTCAACTGTGAGGTTGCTAATGCTCTATTCTAACCCCATTTCCTACGTGCTGGACACAGAAAAAACCCCTCAACAAATAGTTGTTCATTGATTCCCCAGCCAATAGCTTCTTGATTGAATAGGAGAAAACTTTGGCAAGCTATATGGAAGGGTGGATCTTAGGTAGCAGAACTAGGACAGAGCCTAGATGGACTAGGAAAATTAATTACGTCATTCAATGACTCAACTGAGCAGGAGGAGAATGGACCAGATTGCTCCTGGGAACGAGCCCAAGGTTCTCTCTGGAACCAAAGATGATCCTTTTTAGCACCAACATCTTTCCAGTGATATTACGTGGCTGTGAGCTATGGAATATTATAGTTTCCAAAGAAATAAAAATGAAGGATCACCCACAGGGCAAAGGGGAGACACACAATGTCCATCAATGGGCTACATCACGTTTCAGATGAGTATATTTCATCAGAAGTGTACAATTAGCCAAAAATAAAAAAGGATGAGCTGGCAACCTAATCTATAAGCAAAATGTAAGCAATGTACAGCTTGTGCACTCCATTAGGAGCTATGTAATGTCAGAAGACTCCAGAGAATGCTACCAGCATTCTGGGTGGCTTCCCTGTGGCAGATCTATGGGAGGACCTGAACCAAATCAGAGGGGCTGGTTTACCTCTTCGTGACTAGTGGCAATACGCCCATTGATGAAATCACACATCCCCATTGGTTTGTTGAAGTTTTATTTAATTTATTTAATTTAATCACCATTATATGGTGAAGTAAAAGAGGGGGTTGCTTTTGGTGTCAAAGCATGGGTTCAAATCCTGCCTCAGTTTCTTCCTACCTGAGTGACTCCAAGCAAATCACTTTATCTCTTTGGGTCTTATAAAATGAAGCACTTGAACTAAACAGCTTGTGTGGTCCCTTCCAGATCGTGCCAGGATCCTCTAGCACCTTCTGTGTGCCCAGCCTTGTGCCTGCAGCTCCCAGATTGGTTCCTGTTGAGTGGGTGAGAAGCCTTCCACACTCTCGATGTCACCTAAGGACACTGCAAGGTCTCCGTGCAATGCAGCCCCACTGCTCGCAAAGAGAAAATAAGACTGGACTGAGGAACTGGATCTCTAAGTCAGAGGTGGGTGCCAAGCTGAGAGGAAGATTATCGCATAGACAGGGAAGTCGTGAGGGGAGCCACCATCTGACACGGCCGATCCCCAGCCTGGCAAAGAACGTATTCCCACTCTTCAACTCCAGTGACTCTCGGAGCTTAAGTGACTCCAGATGAAGTGTGGAAGTGGAGGCAGGAAGGGAAATCTCTGACGCTCCAAAGTAAACCAATTTGATTTGATTTGCTGTGGTTGGTCATTGGCTGGCTACAGTCCCCGATTGCTTTTAGAGGATCAACTTGTTTGTTCTCTTTGAACAGTCTGAAAGCCAGAAAAGTAGGGGAAGTAAGTAAAGAAAAGGCGGGAATGTGCATTGAGTAAGCACCTACTATGTGCCAGGCACTGCGCTAAGCACTTTACAATATTATTTCACTTGATCCTCACAACAACCCTGAGAGGTGGATGCTATTGTTAGCTTATTTTACAGTTAAGGAAACTGAGGGAGTCAGAGTTAAATGGCTTGGCCGATGGACACACAACTAGTAAGGGTAAGAAGCTGGATTTGAATTCAGGTCTTCCTGACTCCAGGCTTAGAGCTCTTCTCTACTGCCTTTTCCATTCACAAGCTCCCGTGCTAGATCCGAGGGGTTTGTGCAGCTCTTCTTCACAGCCATGGCCGCGCCGTGCCAACGTCGCCTTAAACAGTACCTACTGCCGTCTTTCCTCTCTCTCCCTAGCGGGGGCAGGACAGCAATGGGAGGTCAACATGTAAAACTAGAAGGAACCAAGGAGAACGTTTAGCCCAAACACTGATTTTTAGAGACGAAGGAGCCCCCCAGGGACGACTCCAACACGGATCCCCTGGCTTTGCACCCAGCAGTCTGGCTGGCGCTGCGAGGTTTCCAGTCAGGGAAGAGTTTGAAGTCAGGATGTTCTCTCAAAGACCCTGAAGCAAGGGTGCGGGCAGAAGGGCAAAATGACTGGAGATCAGCGTCCAGGAATACGTCAGCACTTGTGATTTCTGAGACAAAAGTCAAGATCGGTAACTGTGGCAGGGAGGAGGCACAGGAAGAACAACTGGCCTGGTGACCAGAAGCCTTGAGTTCAAATCCAGCCTTAGACACATACTAGCTGTGTGACCCTGAGCAAGTCACTTAACTTTTGCTTGCCTCAGTTTCCTCATCTATAAAATGGATGCCATAACAGCACCTCCCCCCCAGAGGAGTTGTGAATCAGATGAGATATCTTATAAAGTGCTTCATAAACTTTAAATTTTTT
>NW_025354555.1:0-3186 GCF_016433145.1 Gracilinanus agilis
TTTCCTTTCCTTTCCTTTCCTTTTCCCTTTCCTTTCCTTTCCTCCCTTTCCTTCCTCCCTTCCTTCCTTTCCTCCCTTCCCTCTATCACTCCCTCCATCCCTCTCATACTTTCTTGCTCCCACACCTATTAGCTCTGCAGAGAACCTGGAGAAATACAAAAATTAAAAAGCTTCTTTCCCTGTGGTTTAGGGAACTCGAAATCTAGAAGTGATAATAATAGTATTACCTGACACTTATATATGTGCTTTCAAGTTTTCAAAAGCGATGTAATTTATTACATATGAGACTTTGGGCAAATCCCTTAACCAACCTGGGCCTCAGCTCCTTCATCTAGAAAATGAGAGGGTTGGACTGGATGGTACATTTGGTCCTTTCCAGCTGCAAATCCATGAATCACTAATAGAGGAAGGCCCTGCTGACAAGAATTCCTGCCTCTCTATCAAACCTGAAATGACATCATTCGTACTTCATTCCTTAAGGGGGCCAGTGTCACCTTTTCTGGGGAAAAAAGAAAGGAAAAGAAAAAGAAGCAAAGACAGATCTCTCCCTCCTCCAAAAAAAAAAAAAGGGACTCTGCTTTCTCAGTCTGAGAAACAGAGCAGGGGAGGACCAAAGGAAGGAGAAGAGAGAGTCTCAAACATGAACTTTAGACACTTCATTTAAAACTTTGTCCAGGCTAGCCCAGCTGCTACTAATGAATGGTTAAAATGACAAATTCTCATGGGACTTAGGGATTTGTGCTAACATTGCACTAAAATTTTGTGCCAAAATCCTAGGATGCCAGAATCGAACTTTTTTTAATCTTTACCCTTCTATCTTAGAATTGAACTAAGAACTCAGAATGGGTAAATGACTTGAATATAAAGAAAGAAACTATAAGTAAATTAGGTGAGCACAGAATAGTATACTTGTCAGATCTCTGGGAAAGGAAAAATTTTAAAACCAAGCAAGAGTTAGAAAAAAATTACAAATGTAAAATAAATAATTTTGACTACATTAAACTAAATAGATTTTGTACAGACAAAACCAATGCTACCAAAATTAGAAGGGAAGCAACAAATTGGGAAAAAATCTTTATAACAAAAATCTCAGACAAAGGTCTAATTACTCAAATATACAAGGAGCTAAATCAATTGTACAAAAAAATCAAGATATCCCCCAATCGATAAATGGGCAAGGGACATGTATAGTCAATTTTCAGATAAAGAAATCAAAAGTATCAATAAGCACATGAGAAACTGTTCTCAATCTCTAGTAATTAGAAAAATGCAAATCAAAACAACTCTGAGGTATCACCTCACACCTAGCAGATTGGCTAAAATGACAACAGGGGAGAGTAATGAATGTTGGAGGGGATGTGGCAAATTGAGACATTAATGCATTGCTGATGGAGTTGTGAACTGATCCAACCATTCTGAATGGCAATTTGGAACTATGCTCAAAGGGCTTGAAAAGACTATCTGCCTTTTGATCCAGCCATAGCACTGCTTGGTTTATACCCCAAAGAGATAATAAGGAAAAAGACTTGTACAAAAATATTTATAGCCACACTCTTTGTGGTGGCAAAAAATTGGAAAATGAGAGAATGTCCTTCAATTGGGAAATGACTGAACAAATTGTGGTATCTGTTGGTGATAGAATACTATTGTGCTCAAAGGAATAAAGAACTGGAGGAATTCCATGTGAACTGGAATGACCTCCAGGAATTGATGCAGAGTGAAAGGATCAGAACCAGGAGAATGTTGTACACAGAGACTGATTCACTGTGGTACAATCTAACATAACGGACTTCTCTACTAGCAGTCATGCAAGAATCCAGAGCAAGGCTGAGGGACTTATGAAAAAGAAAACTAGCCACATTCAGAGGAAAAACTGTGGGAGGAGAAACACAGAAGAAAAACAACTGCTTGAACACATGGGCTGTTGGGGATATTATTAGGGATGTAGACACTAAATGATAACTCTAGTCCAGCTATCAATAATATGGAATTAGGTCTTAATCAATGATGTATGTAAAACCCAGTGGAATTGTCCATCAGCTAAGGGGGATTAGGGGGGTTTGGGGGAGAGGGAAAGAACATGAAACATGTAACTATGGGAAAATATTCAAAATAAAAATTTTTTAAAAAAAGAATTGACACTAAGAATCTGTTCCAGGGCAGAAGAGTGATAAGGGCTAGGCACCTGGGGTTAAGTGACTTGCCCAGGGTCACACAGCTAGGAAGTGTCTGGGACTAAATCTGAATCCAGGTTCTCCTGCCTCCAGGCCTAGAATCTTATTTTAATTTGATGCTAGGTAATCACAGAATCTTGGAATCAGTTTTAGAATCTCAGATTCACTGTAAATAGGACCCCAAAGGAATCAAGTGGTGTGATGACTCTGGATTCCCTCATTCATTTACGTGAGGGCATGTGAGCATGTAAAAAATAAATAAAGCCCTGGACTGACCTATGCTTGATGATTCAGGGTAATGTGGGACAGCAATAATAATGGGAAAGTTTAACTTTCTGTTCCACATCAAAACTTGAGTTAAGACTCTTGCCTTAGTTTTTCTCAGTCTTAAAATGGATATATGTTTAAGGGACTCGGAAAGTAGGTTCAGGCAGATTACCTCTGAAATAACTAGATCTAAGGCCAGTCTAGACTTCAATAAATACTTGTTGGGTCAGCCAGGTGGCTCAGTGGATAGAGCCCCAGAAGGAAGCCGGAAAGTCCTAGGTTCAAATTTGTCCTCAGACACTTCCTAGCTGTGTAACCCTGGGCAAGTATCTTAATCCCAATTGCAGAGTCCTTGCCATCTCTTTTAGAATTATTATTGAGGAAGTAAAGAGTGAAACTAACTAAATAAATACTTGTTGAATTCAATTGGACTTAACTCTGCATGGAGAAACATAGAGACATGGGTGTCAACGAAGAGGTTGTTGCAGATTGACCAGCTACTGGGGAGCAGTTGTTTCCCAATTGTTCCCTGGCATTGCTTAATTGAAAATAGGGCTGTTTAAAATGACATCCAGAGACCTGGGCCAGATGCTGGTGATTGTTTCATGAGCCCATTGAGTTTTGGGAAGCTGATATGCTGGGCTCATGTAGTCACAGGAGGTCATGGCTTAGAAGAGAAGAAGGAAGGAAGGAAGGAAGGAAGGAAGGAAGGAAGGAAGGAAGGAAGGAAGGAAGGAAGGAAAGG
>NW_025354556.1:0-8545 GCF_016433145.1 Gracilinanus agilis
AGGGAACTCTATAGGGGGAGAGGTAATTTATTGGGCAGTGAAGAGTGCATTGAAATGTATCTGCTGAGTAATTAAATCATTAAAATGTAGCCAAAGTGCTGTTTCCAGGATCGTAGGGTCCATGGAAGGCAAAGGAGGGAGGTGATCCCCCAACCCCCCAAGCCCTAAGCTGCTGGAGGGGGATGAGGGTTAATGAGACCTGCTAACCACTGAAGACAAAGAAGAAGAAAAAAAACCCTCTCTCTCTCTCTCTTGAGGCCCCCTTGCTTCTTGGTATTTGGGGAGCTGTTATTAGTGACATTAAGGGCTTCCCCTGTGTGTGGCCCAGGACCTATTGTGTCCTCCAGAATTCTCCTCATCCCATGCTAAAGCCTCTCCCCCGCCCCACAACCTGTCTACACACACAAAGAGAAGGAGAGAATGGAGGCAAAAGTTCCTTTTGCCTGAAATTCCTTTTCCCTGAAAATCTCCAGATAATGAAGACAAAAGTATGGTCCTTTTGTCCTAGTTCTGAATTATCTCCATCGCGGCCCTTAGTCTGGGTAAATAGAACTCCAGTCTCCCAGGCCTTGTTCCTGCTGGATGCTTCTGCTCCACATTTCCTTTTTAAAGGGGATAAAGGTAGAGAGGGGGTGAGGAGTGGGGGCTTGGGGGAGTCTGTTGTGACCAGGCTCCAGATTTCCCTTTCACCAGCGGGGAAAATGAAGCCCACACAGTTAAAGTGACTTTCTCAGGGTTGCACAGGTAAGTAGAAAATTGATTAAGCCTGGCTTGGTCTGTGACTTGTGGTCCCTGGGAAGCCTCAGGGCAGCTTTGCTTCTCAGGATCAGGCATCCTTTTAAAGTCACTGCAAAATGTGTCAGAAGGAAGTGTGGTCTAGACAGGGCTAATCACAGGTTCTATTTTAGAGTCTGTCTAGGGTCTTCTGCATGACCTCAGGCAAAGCTGGTCCCCTGCTTTTCACCCTGCTTGACCCCTGAGCTACTCACAGAGTCAGGGACTGGCCGAGCTGACCAGCAGGGTGAAAACACCAATATTAAATGTCTTGGAAGCAGGCCTGGTGAAAAAGGAACACAAGGAAGCTGTGATTTTCCTGCTGCAAGTTTGAGCCCCGTGGCATGATGGTATCTGTCTAGAGTCCCTAGCCAGGAGCTGGGCTTGTAATTTTAAAAGGAAAAGTGATGTTTTGAGTCAGCTTTGTCTAGTGGCCTCCACCCTCCCCATCCACACCCAGTTCTCCTCCCAGCCCTGGGCTGCTACTGCCTTTCCATCCCATCCTCTGCCTTCAGGACCCAGGGAAGCCAGGAGTGAGCAAGATCTGGCCAGGATCTGAGCCAAGTCTCCTTGACATAATATACCCAGCGGTACACGGGGGCCAGATCTTAGCTGGAAAGGTGATTGTTAAATTTTCAGCATGAGCATTTACAGCTCAGCAAACCCACAGACCCTGCAAACCAAAGCCTGATTTATTGTTTGATTGGTGGTCCTGCCTTAAGACGGAGGGATGGAGAAAATAGCACAGATTAAATATAAATGCGTGTCCTTATTTTTCCAAAGGACCAGTTATCAAATATTTACCAGGACCCCCCTGGAGAGTCTTCAAAAGGAGTAAATAGCTCCTAACATCAAAGTCTAGTACAGTGGGCTCTTCACAAGCAGTCCATAATTTTCTGGGAATAAATCCTACCAGAATGATGACTATTTGAGTAAAGATCGTGTCTACCCCAAGCATATGAAGACTTCTCCTGGCACAATGGGCAGATGAGAACAATTTATTCCAATGGCCACAAAGTCATCTGAAGGAGGCGCTGTGGAGTGCTTAGAGCTTGGCCAAACACGGAAGAAGCCAGGTCTTCCACTGCATCTTGGGCCATTTTGTCTTGCCATTGGACTTTGATGATTCTAGACCATCTTGACTTGGTGCAATTCTGCCTGACTTAAATCCAGTTTCCAAGCAAGTCATCAGCCCGTGATATCATTGGTTGTCTTCAAGCCTAGCAAAGATGGTGCTCCATAGTCAAGGGGAAGCAGTGGTAGTATTTAAGGGTCAGTTTAATCTGCATTGTTTTGGCATTCTGGGCCATTCTCAAGGCTCTAGATAAATTTCCCAGAGTTCACTCTCAATAGATTTTATCATGATCCACTGTGACCCACTCCATTTGAACTTCACCGGGCAAGTCCTGGCCCAGCTTGCACCACACGGTGACCCTGCTACCGGCTACCATATTAGACAGGATGAAGCAGGACTTGTGGGAAGGTAGGGAAGGGCCAGGGCGCATGTCTTTACCCACTTGGTAATATGTCATTGACATGAGAGAAGTGATTCAGGGAGCCCAAATCCATGATCTTCACTTGGAACCTCATAGCGCCATACACATACGCATGCCACCAAAGCTCTGAAATATTCTGACAAGCCTCTGGGTGGATCAACAAATTGAGAGCCATGCCCAGACACTGGAGGTCCTGGGTTCAAATGTGACCTCAGATACTTCTTAGCTGTGTGACCCTGGGCAAGTCATTTAACCCCCATTGCCTAGCCCTTACCTCTCTTCTTCCTTGGAACCAATTCTTAGTATCAATTCTAAGAGAGAAGGTAAAAGGGTTTTTGTTTCTGTTTTTGTTTTTTAAGAAATAATCTAACAGCCCTCAGATCTAATCATCTGGCCTTTGTGATAATATCTGAACATTTTTAGTGGTAAATAAATTGTAATTGAGGCATTGTTCAGGGATCACTGATTTCAAACAGGAGTTCTTAACTTTTTGTGTGTGGGTCCTGGACCCATTTGGTACTTTTTGATATGAATCCCTTCTCAGAATATTGTATCTAAATACTTGAAGGAGGGGGCAGCTGGGTAACTCAGAGGATTGAGAGCCATGCCCAGACACTGGAGGTCCTGGGTTCAAATCTGGTCTCAGATACTTCCCAGCTGTGTGACCCTGGGCAAGTCACTTAACCCCCATTGCCTAGTCCTTACCACTCTTCTGCTTTGGAACCAATACACTGTATTGATTCCAAGACAGAAGGTAAGGGTTTAAAAATAAATAAATACTTAAAGGAAATGCTAAGTTTCCATTTGAGTTAATTGTAAAACTTTTTTGCCACCCATGTTTCCAGATTCACTGAAACCTGATCTGTGGACCCCACATTGAAAGCCACTGATTTGAAGGCCACATAATCTAATCCTCTTTTTTCTTTTACAGAAGAAGAAACTGAGGCCTGGGAAGTGGTGACTTGTTCAAGATCGCATTGGTATCAAGTGAGACTTAATTAAAACTAAATATCAGAGATGTAGCTAGGTGCCTCAGTGGATAGAAAGCCAGAGCTGGAGATGGGAGATCCTGGATTCAAATCTGACCTCAGGAACTTCCTAGCTATGTAACCCTGGACAACTCACTTATTATTAACCCCACTTACCTAGCCCTTGCCCTTCTGTTTTTTAGAGATGTTACTAAAACAGAAAGTAAAATTTAAAATAAAAAGATTAAATGTCAGAACCAATATTTGAGGCCAGGTCCTCTGATAAGAGGTATCATGGTATACTGGAAAGGAAGCTTTGGATTTGGACTCAGATGACCTGGGTTCAAATTTTGCCTCTGCCACTATCTTCATAGTCTTGGGTAAGATACTTTAACTCAGTGGGTCTCAGTTTCCTTGTCTGTAAAGGAGAGAGGGGGGAGCAATGATGGATAAGATGGTCTCCAAGGGCTCTTTCAATTTCATCATTAATCCCAACTTGAAGACATTCACCCAAACCAGGGTAGTCAAATGCCAAGCCCCCTCGAGTGAATACTTCTCTAGCTCTATTCTTCGACCCAATCATATCCTAATAAGTTTGCCTCTTTAGCTTGTCTTGGGGAACATTGTGGCTCAAAATGAGTCCCACTCAATTTACTTAGAGATGCCCCCTCCAGTCCTAAAAAATTTTCCCATTTCTCTTGTCCCTTAAGATTGCAATTCAGTTGGTGAAGATAACTCTAGCCATCTTGTTGGTTAAGTAACAATAATAAAAAGCATTTATATAGCACTATGAAGTTGACAGAGTTCTTTGTATACATAACGTCTCCTTTGGGCTTACAGTTTTAGAACTGAACTGACTCAAAGAATGGGTTCCCCAGAGGGGGTGGTTGCTACTTCCCTCAGGCGTCTAACAATAACCTTACAGATAACTGGGACTTCTAGTTCAGCAAATCCTGAGCCCCCACCAGGGTGCTTCTCATTAAGAATTGACATCAATTAGCTTTAATGCCCTTTTTTTTTTAACCCTTAACTTCTGTGTATTGGCTCCTTGGTGGAAGAGTGGTAAGGGTGGGCAATGGGGGTCAAGTGACTTGCCCAGGGTCACACAGCTGGGAAGTGGCTGAGGCCAGATATCAATTAGCTTTAGATGGAGGATTTCCTAACAAGTTAAAGCAAAAAAGCTCAGTTGATAGAAAACCAGGCGTGGACAGGATATGGGAGGTCCTGGGTTCAGATGTGACTTCAAACACTTTCTAGCTATGTGACTCTGGGCAAATCGCTTAATTCCCATTGCCTAGCCCTTACCACTCTTCTGCCTTTCTGCTGCCCATTAGAAGACCCGCCACCATCAAACTTTACTGAAACAGCCAGAAAATGACACTTTGGACCCATCAAGTTTTCACAGGATCCCTTGGAAGGTTGTGGGACATCTTGGCTCGTCTGAAGGAATGGCCCTCCATCGGCCAGTCCACTCCATTACTTTCTTACAGCGTGTGTTATAGGCATTGTCTCATTTGAGCCTCACAACATCTCTGATGTAGATGCTACAATTATCATTCTCCTCTTTCTAGAAGATGAAATTGGAAGAATCCAGAAAGATTAAAGTGATGTTAGCAAGGGTCAAAGTGAAGAACTGAACCCGGATCCTTCTGACTCCAAACCTTGGACACTATCTCCTAAGAGAGGCTGCTTGATGGGGAAAAATACAAATGAATCATGGGGTGTGGGCCTCCTATGGAACACGTGGCTGAGCTAAGTTTGAGCACATTAGAAGAGTCCATAGACTCCAGGCTGAGGCTATATTTGCCCAATTTCAGCCCCGTGCAAATTAATGAGTCTCTGTTCTGAGGCTCTGAAAAATGGGGTTAATTATGGAAATGGTGACCCTCTCCTATGGCGGCTCAACCATGCAAGACCATAATATATCACAGAAATAGGAGGAACCCTATTTGGAGACACCCAACAGCAATGAATAAATAAAAGGTTTTTTTAAAAGATCCATCAACCTAAATTAAACTTCGTGTAATATACTGACATAACCAAGATTAATTTGCCTAATCCATCATTTCGTAAGTCAGTGACTGCTGCCCCCTCCCATGCACGCACATACTCAGGCATTTGGCCCATTTGGCTTTGCACACCCCAACTAGCATGAGCAGAGGCTAAAACAGTAAGAAATAAATGTTCGCAGGCTCAGAGGAGCAGAGATTTAGAGTTCATTGTACATTTCAGAAAATCAGAAAGGGGCAGCGAGTTTAAGAATAAACTAAGGATAACAACAGAACAGAGACGGAGACTTAAGCAGCTAGGTAGCACAGTAAACAGAGCACTGGACCTAGAGTCAAGAAGACCTGAGTTCAAATCTGACCTCAGTCATATTCTAGCTGTGTGATCCTAGACAAGTCACTTAGCCCTCTTTTCCTCAATTTCCTCATCTGTGAAATGAGCTGAAGAAGGAGATGGTAAACTACTATGGTAACTTTGCCAAGAAAAATTCAAATAGGGTCATGAAGAATCAAAGATGATTGAAAAATGTCTGAACATGCATCATTCTACCTAAACCAGAAAAATGGCTTCTCCTGTCTGTTGACAGAGCTGTAACTAGGCATTCTGGCACCTTGGACAAATTCAGCTCAAGGTAGTATCCAAGAGGTGACCATTCCTATGTTTGGTTGAGATGGGGAGTAGAGGAGTAAATGTATTTGAAAAGGGCAGCATTTGGGGTAGAGAAGACTCCTGATCAGGAGGGAGAGTAGCCTGGAGGGCCATAAATGCCCAATAAGGACCTGGACAGATTGGAGTGAACCTGAAAAGTGAGTGCTGGATGATGGATACCCCAGAGGTAGGATATGAAACAACAGAAGATCCTGTGTGTCATGTTCTATAAGAGGACAACCAGTCAGGCTTAAAGGGGTCAACAAAGGATCACAGTTATAGATCTGGAAGAGACCTTAGAAGTCATATAGACAAACCCTTTTGTTTTACAGATGAGAAAACTGAGGGTGAAGAATTTAAATGTCTTGTCCAAGATTAAAAAAAAAAAATCTTGCCCAAGATCAGGGAAGAGGCAAGATCTGAACCTGGGACCTCAGCCCCTAAAATTAGTGACAAGAGAATGCTAGGTTTTGCGAAGCACCAGAAGGTATAAGGAATGAGAGAGGAATCAAATATTCTAGATCATGGAGGCTGAGATGAAGATTAGAGATCATCTCATCTAACTCCATACTTTTACAGATGAAGAAACTGAGACCCATGATGGGGAAGTGACTTGCCTAAGGTCATACAACTAGTAAATGAGAAAGTCAAGTTCAAATTCAGGTTGCCTGACTCTATATCCAATGATCATCAGGCTAGCATTAGAAGAGATCTTAGAAATCATCTAGTCTGACTCCCTCATTTTATAGATGAGAAAATTGAGGCCAAGAAAAATGAAATGACTTGTCTAAGGTCTCACCTCTAAGAAGTGGCAGGGCCAGGGTGAACTTAAATGCCCTAACACTCTAAATCCATTAGAAGTGTTAGAAAAAAGAAGGCTCAGTGGCTCCAAAAGGTAGAAAAGGATAGGGAACAGGAAAAAATTGGTGGCCTTTGGAATAGGATAGAAAATGCAATAGAACTAATTAAGTACTTTTTTTTTTTAATCTTTACCTTCCAACTTGAATTTGATAATTAAGTATCAGTAAGGGTTAGGCAATTGGATTTAAAGTGACTTACCCAGGGTCACACAGCTAGGAAGTGCCTGAGATCACATTTGAACCCAGAATTTTCCATCTCCAGGTCTGATTCTCTATTCATTGATCCACCTAGTTGCCCCTAAGCACTTACTTTGTGGCAAGCCCTGGCAATCCAGATAGAAAGCAAATCAGTTCCTGTTCCCAAAGAGCTCATCCTTTAATTAGAGGAGAAAGGATCAGCAGCAAGACAAGAGGGGAAAGCCCTTAGAACACAGAGGGCAAGATCCAGGGGTCCTCAGGTTAAACTGTGTAAGAGGATGGAGGAAGAGGGGCATCAGCAGTCCTGGTGCTGCCACCAGCAATCCCAGGCATCCCTTGGATAGGGATTAGGGGCAGTTTATCTCATCCTAGTGGAAAGACATCCTGGAGAACAAGCTTAGCCACTATAGGTCAGTAGAGGTGGCAGCCCAAGGAGCAGCGGGCACCACGGTACCAAGCCTGATTCTTCCCTAAGATGTGAGACCCTGAGAAAGAGCCCCATCACCTGGGGCTAGTTACAGCTCAACTTAAAAGAAGGTCTTGTCCTTCCAGCTATCACCAACCCCATCCATTCCCACTAGCTGTATCCCTCAAGCTGCCCCAGCTCTTGTCAGATGCATATCTAATTCCAGAGTTCCACATTCCAGTCTGAGATGATCTATGAGGTTGGGGATTTGCCTCCCACTGCCTCTGTCTAGGAAGGCTGACTTGCAGCAAATGAAGCTCCCCCAAATAATCGTCAGCTTCACACCATTCCTCATTTAGCTCTACTCCCTGGGTGACGGAGGAGCCAACGCTCTGAGCATCTGTGCAGAGAAGAGAAAACTCTCTCACTGGAGAAGACAGGATGTGGAAATGTAATTAATAAGGAAAATCATTACCCCATCACCTCGGCTAATTAGCCCGTTTGTTGACTAAAACCCACCCACCCCACATCAGGCAGATTGCCCAGATAGAAAAGTCTTGGCCCATCTCCCAAAGACCCAATGATCATCTCCAGCTGGTAGGACATGACCAGCTTCATCAGTTTCTAGTGTTCACTTGGAGAAAAGTCCATTATTGATTTCTGCAAATCCACCATCCCAATTCCCAGAACCCCTTTAGAGAACCTCGGTGCTAGAGGGCACCTCTGAAGCCATCCAGTCCACCAAGAGTCCTGCCGCACCCCACTATCCCCAACAAGTGATCCTGAAGCTTCGACTTGAAAGCCTCCTGAAGTAGCTCGAACTATTTTCAAAGTCAGGAAACTTGTCCTCACATCAAACCCAAATACAGGCACCCTTGGTGCAGAATGAGATTTATATGTGTGTGTGTGTGAAGGTGTATCTGTATCTATGTGTATATACATGTATGTATGTGTACAAACATTAAGAGATTTGTTTTGCTTACTATGAATATTTTCTATGAGAAAAAAAAGAAATGAAATAGGTATCCTCAGAGGAGCTAGAAGGCTCAGTGGATAGAAAGCCAAGCAAAGAGATGGGAGGTCCTGGGCCTAAATCTGGCCTCAGATCCTTCCTAGTTCAGTGACCCTGGATAAGTCACTTAACCCCCATTGCCTAGCCCTTACCGATCTTTGGCCTTGGAACCAATA
>NW_025354557.1:0-2985 GCF_016433145.1 Gracilinanus agilis
GGGAAGGGGGGCGGGAAGCTGTCAAAGGGAGAAAGAAGGCAAACATTCATTCAGAGGCCAGACGCAAGGACCAAGGTCAGCTGCAAGACAGGCAGACCCTACAGCAGCTGGCCAATTATGTCCCCAGATTATGCATGGAATTGAAATCCTTACCCCCACCCCCCCCACCCCCGGGGGGGAAAAAAACTGGCTGGGCTGGACCTGAGATTCTAGGACCTCAGGAAGGAGGTGTCTAATGATTTTAATTGCTCCTGTGTTTCTAAAGGCTAGATTTAGATGCTTTCTGGATAGAAAGGCGATACTGCCCTTGGCTTGGGGACTGGGGGAGGAGGGGAGTACCCGGGATCGGGGACATTCTGCAGATAAAAGACCCTAATGAGAGAGGGCCAGAAAGGCGCGTTATGCTAAGTGCTTGCCGTAATCAAAAGGTGAGGGGAAATAAAATAAAATTCTGCCCGGTCAAGCCGTAAGGATGGGGACCCAGGGCGGAGCAGCCAAACCTCTCTCCCTCTCTCCAAAAAAGAAAGTTGCAAGAGTTTTTTCATCTGCACGGGTTTTAATTGCAATGCAGAATGCAATGCAGAACGTGAGCATATTTACCCTAGTTCTAACAAGAAGTTATTTTTGGGCCTCGAATTCATCTCCCTTCTCCTTAAGGCCCCCGGGAGTTGAGGGGTTTTATGAAAAGGTTTCTCTCTGCATCCCCTTCCCCAGTAGCCTTCTGAGGGAGAGTATGGGGGGAAGGGGGGGATGCAACCCACGCTCCAGGTTGCTGGGTAGCGTGGGGGGAGGGGGTGCAGAAAAAAAAACCCTAAACCACGGGGGGAGCAGGGGCTGGGGGAAAGCCAGTCCCCCTTGCCCACCTCCTGCCCCAGCCAGGGTTTCCTGCGAAGGGGTTAAGGCTTTGTCTCCACCACTTCTCTCGAGAAAAACCTACAATGAAAACATTGGCTCTGGAAACCCTTCTCCTTGCCAGGATGCCACCGCCGGAGTGAAAAGTCCGTTTTGTTTTCATTACATCTCTGGGATTTCCGGTTTAGCTCCTTAGTTTAAGACACCAAATCCCCAGATACCCCACCCACCTTTCCCCCCCTTTCCCTTTTCTTTCTTATTATTTTTTCCTCCCCCCACCCCTTCCTTTTAAGGCTGAGCCACTAACAGCCCACCATTTAACCGTTTGGAGCTCTGCTTTGCAACAAGCTCTCCCGCAGGCAGGTGTCCTCCCCCCTCCCCCAAAATCAACCCAGGTTTCCTGGGTGGAGGCCCCTAGGTTATAAGGCAGCATTATACTGTCTTCCCTCCACCTCCTCCCTGCCAGGGCAAAGAACTTCCAGGCTCCCCTTGAGGCCCCTAAATCCTCAGTTATTATTGGGTTTCTTTTGCAGCTGAGTTAAAGACAGCCACTTTCCTTGGGCCACTGTGGTGGTCCAGGGGTTAAACTTGGGCGGGCAAAAGCTGTCTCTCCAATTAGTGGCTTCTAATTCCCCAGAGCATTTTCACCTCTTTCCACTAAAATTTCTTTACTCTGGCTTCTTGCTACTCAGGATTCCTCTTCTCCAAGGGGGTTAGATTTATAAAATAAAATTTTTAATAAATTTCTTTTAAAATCTTTTTTAGATAGGATTTTTTATTTCACTGGCCCCAGGGGAGCTCTCAGTAAAGAACTTCCTCAGTATATAGATTGGCATCTAAGCAATTTATAATCTTAGAATTGCCCCGGGCACTGAATGACTAACCAGTGAGTGGCTTGTCACTTAAGTGACTTGCCCAGGATCACTCTGTCTTTCAGGAGAAGCAGGAGAGAACAACTGTCCTTAAAATCATAAAATATATGTTCTAAGAACTATAAAAGTGGAAATGTCAGGACTAGAAATGTCCTTGGAAATCTTTTAGTATCAAGTTTTTAACCAGTGGTCTGTGAACTTTTGGGGGCGTAATTGTTTTCTTTTGTAATCCCAGGTATGCTTTTTTTCTGCAAAAACAATTCTAAGAAACCCTACTTTTGTACAAACTTTTACCAAAAGGGAAACTAAGGCCAGAAAGGTAAATGACTTACCCAAAGTAATAGAGCAAGGACTAGAACTCAACTTTAGGAGACTTGGGGTTTGTTATTTTTTTTGTTTGTTTTGTTATTTGTATCTCATCAGGGGTCTCTGATTTGTAAGCTGCCCCTTTCATCAAAAAAGAGTAAAAGGAGGATGGGGAAGGAATCTTACTTATACAAAAAAGTGTTTTAGCAATGCCTTTTCATCCAGGTATCCACTGAAATACCATATTTAAAATGTAGCTTCACCAAAAAGATCACAATATTCCCCCAAATATAAACTATGTAGACTAGTAACCTACACCAAAATACATTCCATCTTCAAGGTGGAAATGCTAACCAATAAAAATATTAGTCATCTCTAAAAAAATTAAATTTAACTCTTAAAGTGGAATTATTGGATATTTACTTGTTTCTAAAGCATAAAAGATTCTCTCCTCTTTTTTCCCCATAACAAAAGTCAGGTGAGGAAAGGATATACTACTTTTCCAGTGACTAAAGATATTTTAACTTAAAGCAAAAGTTGTATGAGTTACCTGACATATCATTAATGTGGAGGAAAGCTTATTTATTTGTTTAGTGTTCATCATTTTATTTTGGAAAGACAATTGAAATAATCCCAAAGATAAAGAGCTTCATTGTGAAGGGATTCTTAACACTCCAACTATTTAGAAAGGCTTTGGGGGGGGAAATGCAAGAAGTTAGCAGTTTAGAAGACTCAGACCAGAAATATCATCTTCCCAAGGACAGGGAAGAACAATCTGTCACCCAAAGGGATGATGCTAAAGAGCCATGGTTACCTGGAGTGAGGCTGGAGAAAGATAGGAGCAAGATGGTATGAAAAAGAAAAAGGCTTTTTATCAGAGCCAGCTTTCACCTCTAAAATCTTTCCAGGATTTTTTCTCTATTTGCTTTAAAGAATATTTTAAGCATTGCAATGT
>NW_025354558.1:0-2056 GCF_016433145.1 Gracilinanus agilis
TCTCTCTCTCTCTCACCTCCCTCCCCTACTGAAAGTCTTTGAGCAGAGGCCACATGTTGGGAATATCATAGCAGAATCTCTTAGTCAGCTACCAATTAGACTACATGGCCTCTAAGACAATAAATTCTGTGATCTATTTTTGGATTTTCAGGACCTGGAACAGTGCTTTGCATACAAATGCCTTGAATGTTTTTTGAATGGAAGAATATTCATGATTTTCTATTATTATTTTCCAATCTCTAAAATGTGAGATTCATAGACATTCTAATCTGCTCTTTTTCCTCTCCAAAGGACTGGGGAAAAGAAGAGCACATTTCATTTTCCAAGATTCCCCAAATGAGGCTGTCTGCTCGCCTACCTGATAAAAACTCATCATTAAAGATACAGACAAGAAGAAAAGGTTCCCTGCTCTTCCAGAAGTCAATTTCCTTCAAGTAAGCAGGGGCAGATGTAGTAGAATTATTGCAGCACCTGGTATCCTTTTCAAGTGTCTGCTGCTACTCAGTTTTTCCCCCAGCAATTATGTGAAATACCTCCCACAAACTAACTAACAAACTAAAGCAGGTTTGTACAGTTTTACTTATTTCAGAAGTAAAACGCTCTTGATCTCTACAGATGACTCATGTGCATAAATAACAATATCATAGTTAGCAATGTAACTTCTTTATAAACAGAAAATATGTTTCCTATTACATGCATGTTTTGAATATTTACAGATAGATAGATCATAGGCACACAGAACATCCCAAAAAATTTAGTGCGGCTTTAATCTGCCAAAGCTTAAAGGAAAATGAGAAAATAAGAGGCAAAATAGGTGACTTTTTCACCATCACACAAGTAGTAGAATATGTTCTTTGTGGGGACTGTTTTCAATTCTTGTTTTTTTTTAAAAAAATAACTCTGACCTTCCACCTTAGAATCAATATTATGTATTGGCTCCAAGGCAGAAGAGTGGTAAGGGCTACGCAATGGGAGTTAAGTGACTTTCCCAGGGTCACACGGCTAGGAAGTGTCTGAGGCCAGATTTGAACCGGGGACCTCCCGTCTCTAGGCCTGGCTCTCAATTCACCAAGCCCCTCCAGCTGCCCCCAGTTTTTATCTTTGCATCTCCTAGGCTCTGCACAGAATTTTACACATAATAGTTGTATAATTTTTTTTTACTGAACTGAATTTATATCAGACCCCTTTGGTAACCTCATCCATTCTCATGGCTTTAAACATCACCTCAATGCAATGAACTATAAATCCTATTTTTCAAGCTGCCTGCAATTCAAACCCAGATCCTACCCAGACTTAAGTTCAGCACTCTTTCCTCTTCACCACAAGGCAAAGTTTGCACAATGAATCTTATTATTCTTATGGAAGCAGTAAAATTTCAAAGACACTGTATCATTATTGCGAAGTGATTTTAACTAGCAATGGTGTCTACATTGAGGAAGGGATATGGAGTCCAAAGACTAGGGTTCAAATCTTGATCTTGACCCTGTGGGCAAAAATCACTGAACCCCGCCAGGCCTCAGTTTCCTCCTCTCTAAAGGATGGAGAGGGAGCTGGAATAGATATTCTCTAACATTCTCTCGCAGCCCCGAGTCTATGATCTTTTAATTCAGGCTACTCTGGCTTCTGATCTGTCACCTTCACACTACACAAAAACCCTCTTCCTCCATCCAATGCACCTTAACAAAGAGATCAATGGCTAAACAAGGTGTTACATAGAACTGCGATGGAATACTACTGTGCCGTAAGAAATGATGAGCAGGGAGAAGGCTGGGTGGCTCAGTGGATAGAGAGCCAGGCCTGGAGGCAGAAGGTCCTGGGCTCAAATCTGACCTCAGGTGCGTCCTAGCTATGAGCCACTAGGTAAGTCACTTCACCCCCACTGTCTAGCCCTTACCACTCTTCTGCCTTGGAACCAATACAAATATTGATTTTAAGAAGGAGGGGAAGCATTTGGTTTTTGTTGTGTAATTTTTTTAAGTAAAAGAAATGATGAGCAAGTTTATTTTAAAAACATGGAAAGTCTTACATGATATTATAAAGAGTGAAATGAGCAAAA
>NW_025354559.1:0-8371 GCF_016433145.1 Gracilinanus agilis
TATTTATATATTATATAGCTAATACATACTGCTATACATTATATTTCTATAGTACATAATATATGTAATAGAGTAATGAGATAACAATTATAATAGATAATATAACTATGTAATATAACAGTATACAATATGAATATTATATATTAAAATATGTTATATTATATTGATTTCATTATATCTACATATAGATATATACCTGAATCCTGATTTTCTATGTGTATTGTTTCACTTCATTGGTTGGTTATTTTGATTTTAAATATTGAACATTTGGAAATGATGTGAAAGGTAATGTGCTAAGATAATTGAAGGTATTGATTAAAGGCTCTGATTTTTTTTTAAGGTTCTTACACAAAATTAGAAAGGTTAAAGCCCAAGGAAAAGAGCCAATAAGCAAAGTCCACCCTGAATGTGAGGAAGAAAGCAGGCTTGCTTCTGTAAAATTGCAAGGTTCTTGTAATGTCCTCATGATCTCTCCTAAAACCAAGGCCCAGTTTTTTAACAACAATATTCATCCAGTGATGCTGTATAACTGCAGGTCATGGAATACTCATCTCTAAAAAAAAGTGAAGTTGCAAACTTCAAAGCAGACTCTAATAGCAGACTTACAAAAAGGACCAATTCAGGGAAACCATGTAAAGGATACCATCCAAGAAAAGTTACTCTCCTGCTAGAAAGAAACTGTCTTTTAAGAGAAAGTACAAACTCTTCAATTTTGGTATTTAAAATTCTTCAGAGTCTATAAAGACCAAATTGGCCCTAAGTATAGGAAGCAGCACCTTTCCCTGATTATCTGCTGAGAGAGAGAACTAAATAGTTGGTTAGTTTTTCTTGAATTCTTTCTTCTTTAGTCTTTTTTTAATAAGGGATAGAAACTGGGTGTATAAAGACAGGAAAGGAGGGGGAGGGAATATTCTAGAAAATGAAAATGATTGCTTTTTATAGGTATCAATAAAAGTTTAATAGGGGAAAATTTTTTTAATGAAATCCTTCATAATCTACCTCTGGCTTGCCTTTTCAGATTTATTTCACATTATTCTCCTTCATACACTGCAGATTCCAGCCAACCAGCCTATTTGCTATTTTCTGAAGTTGGCACTTCATCTCCTGCACCTTTGTGGCTTTACTTTCATAAAGAGAAGGTGCTTATTCTTAACCACTGATGTTTAGAATCCGACACACCCCTACAACACTTCAACTCACGTGTCACCTCCTTTAGGAAGACACAGATTAACCCCAAATCCCTATACACCCCTAAACTTCACTTTTCTGCTCTTCAAAATGAAGGAATCAGACTAGATCATCTCTATGTTCCCTTACAAATCTAAATCCTATGATCCTATGAAAGTATATCAAACTTTTCAGGGCACATACAGCATAAAATAAGAGAATCTTTGATGTGTCTGTGAAAATTAAAGAACAGTACTCAGGTGAATTTTGAAACAAGGAGCGATATTTTCATTGGGGAAGATGAGTGAGCAAGGGAACAAGGAAGGGTTTTTTGAGGCAGAACGCTTCTAAGCAATCAAAAAAATTAATAAGCAGACTGAGAGGGGTATAGATCCCAGCAGGAGCATCCTTTCATTCCAATAAACATTTGACAAAAATAATTTCTGCTCTGCTTGTCCAAAAGGCACAGAAGAAAGCAGATCTAGGGCACTCCACCCCAAAAAAATTGTTACTAAAACAAAAGTATTATAAAAGTAATGATAATAATAGTACCAACTAACATTCATAACACTAAGTACAAGGCACGGGGCCAAAAGTGCTTTATGATTATTTCATTTGATCCTCACAACAATCCTGGGAGATAGATGCCATTATTATTCCTATTTTCAAGTCTTCCTGACTTCAGGCCTGTTGCTCTTATCCACTACTCCTAACTTAGCAGGGCCTCAAAAAAATCCTAGGGGGTGGAGAAAGGAGCAAGTCTACAAGTTCTAGAAATGAAGAACTGAACCTTCTCACAAAGAGAAAATCAATTAGTGCAAGAAAAACACTAATGCATGTGGATAGATTACAAAAACAACAGTACATTTAGACAGAAGGATATTTTCAACAACTAGAAAATTAATATTTTAAGGTGTGTAGCACAAGGACACAACTAAAAATTCTGTCATAAATAATTTTGACAATGTGGTATGGGGTAGCAGTGGGGAGTCTTTATACCAAAGAGTTCTGTTCTCTCTTGCTTCTCATCACCTTCAGATTCTTACATTTTCTGAAATATAAGAAAGAATTTGGTCTGTGAAGAAATGCTGCCAATCAAGAAATAAAGTAACACTGAGAACTTAATGAGTATTTCTCAATCTATACAAACTTAGTTTTCAGATAGCCACAAAAATGATAATAGTGATAGTAATAGTTCAGAAAAATAAGAAAGGCTGCATAAAGTCAAGTGTGGCAAGGATTTTGTAAACTTTAAAAAGTGCCATAAAAGTGTTAGTAATTATTATTCATTAAGATGCCCCCTAATTCAGGCCCTAAATCTACTACTCTCCTCTTCCATTTTGGGTTTTAGATCCTCTTCTTAAAATGAAAAGTTTTCTTTAATAATCTGACTTCAGAAATCACAGAAAGTAAGGGAAAGTTATATGTTTTACAAATATTTTGAAAGCTTTGTGAACTCAAGATTTTGTCTAATTCTCAGGGGAAAATAAAAAAAAAAAAAAAAAAGCTAAATTCATGTTAGAAGGAAAGCAGGACAGGGCAGTTGGATGGCTCAGTGAATTGAGAGTCAGGCCCAGAGGTTGGAAATACTGGGTTCAAATCTGGCCTCAGACACTTCCCAGCTGTGTGACCCTGGGCAAGTCATTTAACCCCCATTGTCTAGCCCTTACCACTCCTCTGCCTTGGAACCAGTACACAGTATTGAAATGAAAGGTAAAGGTTTGAAAAAAAGAGGAAGAGAAAGGGGGAGGGGAGAAGGAGGAAGAAAAGAAGGAATTTAAACATAAATTCAGCCAAATATTTCTAATTTCTATAATCCAAATGGATTAACTTTTTAAAATTAATATACCAAAGCACAATAAAATTATTAGCCAAAGAATTTATTCATAATATATCAACCAAGTAACATTAGGAACACATTAAGGGAACAAAAGGGCCACAATTTGCTAAGTTATTTATTACAGAAATAGAGAAAAAAGGTATTTGTTTTTTTAAATACCATCATTTCAAAATCTGGGGAAACTATACATCCCTTATCACAATCCTGAATGTAAGATCTAACCTTGGATTTGTAATAATTAAAATTTGGTTGCCAAATGTAATAGTTAAAAATTTGGTTTGACAAAAATAATAATGGTTAAAGGAAAAAAAGAATTGTTGTGGTCACCATTCATAAAAGTTAAAGTTAAACTATGAGTCAGTAGGTTGTTAGTAGCTTTATTTCAGCAGGGTAGAGGTATTAAAGTGGGAAATATAGGAAGGAGGTAGAAAATATCACCTAGCTAAAAATACCCTAAGTCCTAATCTTAGAGCCTCCAGACTGTGAATGGGAGTCCAAATGTGAATATCATCAGAATCCAAAGTCCAGATCAGGAAGCCGAAATCCAAAGAGCCGAAGACACTGAAAAACTGCTGAGAACCTTAAGCACACATGAGGCCAAGACCACCAAGAATCCCACCAGGGCTCATATTCCCTAGGCTTTAAAGGTCACCAAGAATGAGCCCAAGAATGAAGAGAGCGAATTCTCTCAGGCTCCTGCTTATATACAGTTTTCTCCAGGCATCAGCTCTCCAATCATATCTCAAGAATCAATCACAGTCTTTCAATTTGCCTAGCACTGCCGGGAGGGTTTGGAGTGGGGAGGGGTAAGCACAGGGCTTGTGGCCTTTTAGGGTATGAACTCACTGTTAGTGACTTACTAAGTGTTAAATAGGGATACTTTAAGTTCCTGATTGATTAACTTAAAATAGACAAAGAAATAAAATTCTCTTTCACAAATTTTTGAGATGAATTTTATTTTATAAATGTGTGAAACCCTTACTCATCTTTAAATTACAACTTTTTTTTAATATGAAAATGAAATTCAGCCATCTAAGTAATCATGCCGTAAAGCTTTAGAGCTCACATTATACTTCCTTGTATATGACAGTGAAGACAACTTGGAGTTACTTTCCTGGCACAGACTAGATTTATATTTGACTCAAAAGGCAATGCCATTCTGAATTTCCATTCCATTTTGCAAAACTTCTCATGACATTGACCTTTCCTAAAAAGAAGATGAATTGGCAAAACGATGCACTCTCCCTGAGTAGTGATTTGATTGGTATCATTTCTGCCACTACTTGTCTCTGAGAACTCTGGCCTGCTCAAGTACCTCAGAATGTCTTCTTGAAATGACACTCATCATTACTCAGATTAATAACATTTGCTGGCTTCTGAAAATGATTTATCAGGTCTTTAAAGGGGCTGTTAAGCTTCTGTTGACCAAATGTTTCTCATGTTGCAAGAAAGTTCCCAATCTTTGGCTAATATAGTAAATGTCACATCAATAGCTACATGATTAATTCAACATGAGCTTTTTTAAAAAAAGAAAAAACTACATATATTATACACTATTGATAGCAAGTAGACAAACCTTCGATCTTTTTGAGAAAATGAAATTAAAATGGAAATAAAAAAGATTACACACCAGCCCCCTAATTACAAGTTATTTAAGCATACTTACTGTGAGCCTTTCATATTAAAGAAACAGAAGTCCAAGATTACCACAAAACATGGCTGAATTCAAAAAATGAGAAAAGCTGCCCATGTGTGGTATATACTTAGTCTTATCATCTAATCAATGTTTTCCAAAATATTTTTTAATTGTTTTATTTTAATGTTCCCATATTTACTTTTTAAAATTCACAATTAACTTGCTTTAGACAAACGAAGTCTCAAATCTCCTTTGATGAATTCATTTTAAAATTCAGTATTTGAGTTGTATCAAATTAAGTTACCAAACTAACTTTAACCAAGATAGAATAGCAAAAAGTGCTAAGACACCAACATAGGTGACAATGATTAGCATTTCTATCTATAGCTGTTCAAATTTTAGTCTGGAATGTATTCCTTCCCATTTTTACATTCTATTTATGGTATTACAATTAATCAACTCAATTTTCCTTTAATGTATTTATTCTGCAAAGTTCAAATTTCTCTTAAATTGCAGAGTGAGATAAAAATAGCATTCCTTCCACTTAATGTAATTTAAACACCTCCACCTGAAAGTTTTATAAAATTTTATACTACTCTTATAATGAAGACATTCTACAAATTTCCTTGATTTTTTATTACCCGATAATTTTGCAATTAATTAAAATGAATTTATTGCAGATTTGTATAATAGACAATAAATGTCTGATGAATGTGATCACCTATCATTTAGATATAACACTTGTATATCTTTAAAGTCAATCTTATATTATCACTGGGATATTTAAAATCTTATTCATTTTCCTTGACTAAATTTTCAACTTTGCTTGAACTCCTATTACTTGCAGCAATTTTTCCTGTTCCCTCCAATTTGACTATGTTCATATTATTTCCTTTACATTCCAACTAAATTGTCTTATTTACTATCTCCTGAAATGATCACTCCATCTCACATTCTATTCCTTTTTGGCAGATTTTCCCTTATTCCTACCTCCTCATCTCTACTCCTTGGAATCCTTACTCTTGACCCCCTTCCACATACACTATATCAAGCTGTGCTGGCCTCCTTGTGGTTCCTTGGCCAAAATATTACTTAATCTCTGTATTTGTTAGTGATCTCATCCTTAAATTATATTGTATTTACATATACACACATCTCTCTACATGCTGTATTCCCTCCTTTGATTCAGCAATCCTATAACTAGGCATATATCCCAAGAAGATGAAAGGGAAGAGGAGAGAAGGGGAAGGAGAAGTAGAAGAGGAGAGAGAGAGACAGAGAGTGACAGAGAAGAAGGGAGGGAGGGAGAGGAAGAGACAGACAGACAGGGAAAGAGAGAGGAAGGGGAGACACAGAGAGATATAGACAGAGATACAGAGACAGACAGAGACAGAGACAGATCCTATATATACCAAAATCTTCAAAGCAGCATTTTCAGAAATAGCTGGGGGTGGGGGTGGGGGTAGGGGGTGAGAAAGAGGGGGAGATCAAATTAAATCAAAAGTAAGGACATGCCAATGTTTTTGATGAATGGCTGAACAACTTAGGACATATGAATACAATGGAACACACTACTCTATAGTAAGAAATGATTAAAGGGAAAATTCAGAGAAACCTGGAATGCTCTATAAACTGATATAATGTGAAATGACAACAATAAACATAGTAACTTTAATAATGTAAACAAAAAATAACAAAAAGGAAAAGGCAATAAAACTCTGATTAAATGTAATAACCAACCTAATTCTAAGAGAAATTATAAGAGACTTCTCTCTCACTAAGAAGAAGATGTGTGTGTGTGTGTGTGTGTGTGTGTGTGTGTGTGTGTGTGTGTAATATGGTATAATGCTATCAGAGACGAATACTATTTACTGTTTATGTTGGTTTTGATTATTTTTTCTTTGTCATAAAGCAGAATTCAGGGGAGTACAGGGGGACTAGCTATGTATAAAAGCAAAAGAAATTAATAAAATTATTTCTCAAAACAAGGTGTAATAAGTTCTATGGGAAGGGAATTCCCCTCCCCATTATGGCACTTTGTTTGATGTCTTCAACCACGTACCTGAAGATCCTTTACCATTGAGATGTGCAGGTGTAGAGAAACACTCAGAGAAAGGAAGTTGAAACCAATGAGACAGGAAACTGATCCCACAGGCACTGCCCCCCCACCCCGGGTGGTGCCAAGCAAATTAAGGAACTATGATTGGTTCCTGAGACCTGAGATGTGACGTGGGAGAGCTAGAGAAAATTGCTTATAAGGTGAGACCAAGGCATTGGTCTCTCGCAGGCTCTTCTGGCTGGAGCTTGGAACCTGAAGGAACTCCTGTTGGTGTATCCATAGATACCTCTTCTCACTCTTAAAATCACCTTAAATTCATCTTGAAGATTTAAAAAAAGCTGAACTCAGATGGCCTGACTATGATTTTCACCAAATCTTTTGTTCTTGCTTTTAGCCCTATTCCCCCAGAACTGTCTATCCTTACTATTATTTAATCAGATAAAACTATTCTACTGGATTTTGCCAAGCCTCGTTTCACAGGAAGCAAGTGTTCGGTAAGCAGAGTTTTTACTAGTGAGATAGAGAGTATAGGTGGCAAAACAGGCTAGTGAACTGTGCAACTTCTCATCATTGGTAACCAACCTCACGACCCAAGCAACTTGAGGAGAGCCCACAATAACTTCTGATCAGATTAGCAAACAGATTAGCAGGTTCCAGCTGTCCTAGCAATGAAAGGAGCTAAAACGGGGGAAGACAAACTTTTTTTTTTTTTAAATCCTTACCTTCCATCTTAGAATCAGTACCAAGTGGGGGTTACACAGCAGAAGAACACTAAGAGCTAGGCAATGAGGGTTATATGATTTGCCCAGGGTCACAGAGCTAGGAAGTGTCTGAGGTCACATTTGATCCCAGGACCTCTCATCTCTAGTCCTGACTCTAGTCCCTGAGCCACCTCACTGCCTGTTTTCTCTCACCCACTCTTAACACAAAGGATCTTCTTCAACCTCAGCCAGCTGTTGACTAGCATAGTGCTTGGCACCTAGCAGGCAATTAATGACAGCTAGTTTCTTTCCTTCCTTCCTCTATCACTTCTTCCATCCATCTCTTCCCCATGATGACATTTCTCCTTTTCCTTTCCTGACCGATGTCCATGTCTCTTACATGGTCAGGTTTGATTTTATCTGGTATATAATAATAACAATAGCTAGAATTTATATATGCTTTAAAGTTTGCAAAAAACTTTCCAAATATCTCATCTGATCTTCAAGACAACTCTAGGTTGTAGGTGCAGTTATCTCTATTTTACAGATGAGGATATTGAGGCAGTCAGAGGTTAAGTGACTTGTCCAGGGTCACACAGCTAAAAGTGTCTAAGGCCAGATTTGAACCCAGGAACTCCCATCTCTGGGCTTAGCTCCACTGAGCCACTATAGCTGCCTCAAAACACAAACTTAAACAAGGAATCACCTAAAAAAGATATCTCAAGAAAGTTCCACAAGACCCAAAGTCCTGCTTATAACTATTCTAGCTATAAAAATACATAGGATCTCTATAAATTCTTTTGGTATACCATAAAGAGCCCTGGGCACTGACGTCAGAGGACCTGAGTTTCAATCCCACCAATGGCATTTACCACCCAAATAACCTGAGGCAAATAAAAGTAGCCTCATTAGGTCTTGGTTTCTTTATTGATATAGTTTTTTATATATTTTATCTGTATGATATATAT
>NW_025354560.1:0-8402 GCF_016433145.1 Gracilinanus agilis
ATATATATATATATATATGTTTTGGATTACAGTTTATACTTACTCTATCACTAAAATAGACTTGGAAGAGGTCAGAAACTACTGAAAAGCTATTGGCTCCTAAAACTGTTGCTCATCCAGAGTTCATGGATACCACTGTAAAAGGATTTGTGCTACAATGGAAGCTTTTGAAGCAAAAGACAAGGTGATAGTTTTAGGAACCTCCCCCCCTGCCCAAAGAAGAGCTCCCACAGAAAGAGGCAGTGACTCATGGTTGGGTCTACCATCTCCAGGGCAGAAAGACTATTCATTAATCCCTTTTAGCTGGTTCTGGTGAGCATCTTTCTGGAGGGAACAGGGAAAGCCATAGCTGGAAATGGGAGACCCAATGACGTCTAAGTTTTGTAGCAGCTCACATCCCTTACTATTCTCAGTGCCTTTGTCTGCTGCTCCTTTCTGCCTCATTGGCCATGAATGTTCTCTAAGAAGGGATTTGATAGAAGAATATTCTAGGATACAGAACTGTAGGGATTGATGCATAAATCGTTGCCATTGATGACCATACTGCTCTTGATAAGGAAACCATAGCATTTTGGAAAGGAATACAGATAGAATAGAGAATCCTGGTGCTGAGTATCCGAATGGTACTGACATTATTGTCTTATGAAAGAATCTAAAATTGAAGGAGATGATTGATGATTGAAAGTGCTGTACTAGGATTTTTTTTAAACCCTTACCTTCCACCTGAGAATCAGTCCTAGTGTATTATTGGTTCCAAGCCAGAAAATTGGCAAGATAATATTTGTAAAACCCACAAAGTCAGTGCTTAATAAATGTTTGTTTCCTTCCTAAATAATAAATCCTTTTATTGAGCATCTGCATAAGTGTTCATAAACCAGCACTCTGTAAAATACTAATTTGAAAGAAAGAAAGAAATCTGTAAAGTAGAAATTTAAATCCCAGAACCTCCTCCTTCAATTTTCATTCTCTTTTTGATGGTTCCCTTTGGTATTATGTAGCAGCCACAGCAGCTAAAACTTCTGAGTTGCTTTATTGTTTACAAAATACTTTCTTCATGATAATCTTGTAGAATGGTAGGATTTTTAGGGAGGAAACTGAGTCCCAGAGAAATTGAAGTGACTTGTCCAGATCAAGGTCAGGATTTGAATCCATATCACCTGATTCCATTTCTGGTGCTCTTTTCTCCTGCTGGTGTCTTCAGTCTCATCGACAATGAATAATATTAATTCCTTTCAGAGTTAGGAGTCCCTTCTATGTACTTACTCAGGTTCCAGAATCCAGAGTCCCCAGGGTCAGTATCACTTTTGCTGCTGGATGGCCTCAAGTTTTGGAGTCCAATTTCCTTTTCTTTTCTGAAAGTCCTTTCTCTTATCTGAATGTGGTGATCCTAGACTCACAGTATTTAAATGAATAAAAAAAAATAAAAACCTTTACCTTGCATCTTAGAAGCAATACTATGTATTGGTTCTAAGGCAGAAGAGATATAAGGGCTAGGCAATGGGGGTCAGATGATTTGATCAGAGTCACCCATCTAGGAAGGATCTGGATCCAGATTTGACCCAGGACCTCTCCTCTCTAGGTGTGGCTCTCAGTCCATTGAGCCACCTAGCTGCCCCTTATGGGTTATTTTTTTAAAAAGCTTTTTCTTTACAATCAAAAGGAATGTAATTATGATCCTTTTTAAAATGGATTTTATTTTTTTCAATTACATGCAGAAATCTTTTTTGACAATTGTTTTCTGACATTTTGTGATTCAGATTCTCTCCTTCCCTCTCTCCTCCACCTCCCCAAAGCAGTAAATAACCTAATATTAGGTTATATCATGTAGTATACAGAATTGGGGGATATAGTTTTTTCTAGCTTTGGCTGAGTTCCAAAAGCAGTTGGGCTTTTAGAATCTTGAGGAGAGAGGCAGTTGACTGGATCTTCCGTGGAGGGAGGAAGTCAATGAGCGAGCTCTTAGATTATCTAGCTTCAATATTGAAATTTAGCCTAGCATTGATAGATTTACTTAAGAAATTATTATTTTAGATAGACCCTTTATATCTTCCTTTCCTAATACCACCCTGCCTTCCCTCCCTTACCTTAGTGGCTATGGAGTTTATAAGGAGAGAAATTAGAGAGGAGTTAAATCTGTGAAGAGTTATCTAATTGACAGCATTATTTATAATTTAATCAAATCATCTTTTATTCCCTTTAGATAGCATTTTGTAAAACTGAGTAAGGCAGGTCCTTACTCAGATTCCACCTTCACTTCCCTTCCCCCACCTGAGGTTCCTGAGATAACTGATAGGGCTTTCCTTTGATCCACCTTCCTAACAAACATTCTTCAAACAAATAAACCCTTTGTGTTTCAATAGTCCTATTAATTAGTGTAATTTGTCTATTAGTTAACAAGAGGGAAGAAGAGGGAAAGAGACAACATACTCTGGGCTTAGAGGGTAGCTGGGGCATCCATCTTGAAGGAAGGTATTACTTCAAAATAGGTCCCTTCCTGTGAAATTAACTAAAGCCCATTTGTTAATTTCAGTCTAGTCTATTTCCCTTAGCTTGTGTTTGAGTCTAAGTCCCAGTCTGAAAGCCTGCTGTATTAGTCTGTTTAGTTTAGCTTCTTTCTCCCAAGAAGATCTCTGTTTCCCTTCTGTGTTATACTCCTGACTTCAGTCCTATTATACCCTGAATCTCCTTTAATCCCAGCCTACCTGTAACCGAGATTACCCACTTACCAAGTCTCCAATCATCCTCCTTTCAATTCCCTTATCCCAAACACCTTTCCTCATATTACCCTCATAACAATCAGGGCTTTCATGCAATACATATTTCTATATTCCTTACTTTGTGACTGAAGACACATTTCACATATACAATAAAAACTCATGAAGGAAATAAAACGAAGGTTGATGTGCTTTGATATACAATCAGAGTCTAACAGTTCCTTCTTTGGCTGTGGACAGTGAGGGGTTTTTTGCTTGTTTTATCACGAGTCCTTTGGTGTTATCTTAGAACCTTGTTTTGCTAATAATACTTTAGTTCTTCACTGTTGATCATCATACACTATTTCTTGTACTGTACACGCTTTGCTGTTGGTTCTGCTCACTTCACTTTGCTTCGTTCATATAAATCTTTCCAGGGTTTTCCAAATTCATCTTGATCATCATTTCTTATGGCTCAATAGATTTCCATTACAACCATAACCATAACATGTTTAGCCATACCCCAAAGGATAGACCCCTCCTCAGTTTCCAATTCTTTGCCATTAGAAAAAGAACTGCTAAAAATATTTCTGTACAAGTATCTCTTTGGGATACAGACCCAGTAGTGGTATTGCTGAGTCAGAGGGTATGCATGCTCTTATGGCCCCTTGGGCTTGGTTCCATATTGCTTTCTAGAATGGACGTAGCAATTCATAGTTCTACGAATAGGGCACTACTGTCCCAGTTTTCCCACATCTTCTTCAACATTTATCTAAATGGCTCTTTCTTCAACTACCTTTTGTTTCCCAGTCCTCTCTCTAAGGGAAGAACAATTAGATTGATATAACTTAGATCCCTGATTAGCATTTGGGTATCCTTACACCCTAGAAGAGGTAAGAAAGATACTTTGTTTGGGATGAAGCCAATGCTGCCTTCTCAGTGTGAGTTGTACCTCAAGACCTAGAAAAAGACCACTTGAGATAGAATAAGTCACTATTCTTATGAAAAGAATTCAATTGAAGAGCACTGAAGCGTTTCAATGGTAGACAAACAGATGAGAACTCTTTTTTTCCTCATCATTGGATGGGATTGTCCAACATCCTGAGAAACTCCAATGACATAGATCATGTTCTGAGCTCTGGGGTTTCTTGAATGACCAACGATGAGTCATACTTGATAGTCTTGGTTGGCTTTACTGACCTGATGGTCTACATGATAAATCAAGAATCCTTTCTGACTTGGCTGTGCAGTGCACACATTCATGTTGCCCATTCTCCATGCCTGTCTGGGAGTCTGAATCCTGATTTACAGGACCCGAGGAAGACGCATGTGTGATTCAATAGTCCTCCATGATGTGTGGGAAATCAATTCTCTGAGAGACTCAATTCAAAATAAGTGCTCTTAAAATAATGGCAGAGATTTGGTAAGGAATTAGAGATTGTTGAACTTGCTGGCCTCTCCAATCATCCATTTGCAGTCTGTACAAAAATTAGAGATGAAAACATACTTGTAAAACATGATACTATTTGTGGATGGAACAAAGAAAAGGAAGAAGCCTCTTCTGATGAGTTTTATAGCCATTTTAGAACAATCATGTAGGTTCAAGATATTCATCTATTTTTAAATAGATATGACTGAAGGAATGAGATTATCTCCTGGTCACTTTCTTTAAGTTCCAGCTGTCCTTAAATTGGACCACCTTTGCTCTCAGGCAACTACTCCAATCCTGATAGCTTTCTGGCTAGACTTTGCGATATCGAGTGACTAAAGGATTAAGTTTTTTTGTTTTTTTTTTTTTTTGGATATTGAGTTCCTGTCTACATCCATTGCTTAGATTTCTGTATTCCCAACCAATATAACTTGTCACATATTCAAGACAATGTTTCTACCCTATCATGGCACTTGGCATACTGTTAAAGTACCTAGAACAGTTTTCTTCATTTTATTGTTTTGGGGCATTTACTTTGCTAAAGTAAAAAGCAGAGATCTCCATATTTATAAAGAACCAACTAGAATAATTTATCCTGCTTCTGAATTATATAGAGCCTAAAGATGAGCAGATGGGGCAGCTAGGTGAGGCAGTGGATAAAGCACTGGATCTAGAGTCAAGAAGACTCATCTTCCTGTGTTCAAATCTGACCTCAGATACTTATTAGCTTTGTGACCCTGGGCAAGTCACTTAACCTTGTTTGACTCAGTTTCCTCATCTATAAAATGAATTGGAAGATGAAAAGGAAAACCACTCCAGTATCTTTGCCAAGAAAGTCCCAAATAGGGTTACGAAGGGGCAAGACACAATTGACATAGTCGAATTCCTCATCTGTAAAATGAACTGGAGAAGGAAATAGCAAACCACTCCACTATCTTTGCTAGGAAAACCCCAAATGGGGTAAAAAACAACTGAACAAGATCAAAAATCCTAAACCTAAATGTGCCTTGTTTTATCTGGCTGCGGAATTTTGTCTTTTGTTTCATAATTACTATGAAATGTAAATAGACATTATTTGTATCAGAAAGAATTCCCATTATCCAGGGAAACTTGACTGCATCTCTAAGCAAGAATTCTTCCATATTAATAAAATGTCTTTACAAACTTTTATTTTTAATGTTTTTAAACCTTTTTAAAAAAATTTTTAAAAATCTTTTATATATATCCTTCTATATTAATTTTATTTGTTACAGGGCTAGACAATGGGGGTTAAGTGACTTGCCTAGGGTCACACAACTAGGAAGTGTCTGAGGTCAGATTTGAACCTAGGACCTCTCGTCTCTAGGCCTGGCTCTCAATACACTGAGCCATCCAGCTGCCCCCTATTTTTAATTTTTTAAAACCCTTACCTTCTATCTTAGAATCAATACTAAGTACTGATTCCGCAGCAGAAGAACAATAAGGGCAAGGCAATGGGGGTTAAGTGACTTGCCCAAGGTCACACAGCTAGGAAGTGTCTGAGGCCACATTTGAATCCAGGTCCTCCTGACTCCAGGCTTAGTGCTCTATCTACTCTGTTGCCTATCTGAACTCTCACCCCACTTTTTTCCTTAAAAAAAATTTTTTTTTTGGATAGGCTTTTATTGAAACATATTGGGTACCAAAATTTTCTTCCACAAGATGAAGTGGATCAGAGAAATCAGCTCTAGTAAAATAATTTAAGGATCCCAAATCAAGCCCAAGTCACTGCCTGCAATTGTCCGTTCTCTGTTCTTTGCTTCCAGTGACTGCAGCACCTTTCCTTTCTCTGGCTTCATTGGTCAGATCTCTGTAGCAGTGGTGGCTCTCTGTAGGTCACTTCTGCACCCAGTATCTGAGACACGGAGGATGATTGTTCCCCTGTCCCCACAGGCATCTCATCGGCAAGAAGAAGCCCCACTCCCACCCAGCCCTCTACACCCACTCCAGGAGGAAAAACCTTCTGCGAGGACAAAGTCAACGGCATCTATGCCAACCCTCAAGACCGGACCTCTTTCCACAGCTGCATGGAGAAGAAGACCTTCACCCAAGCCTGCCCCAAAGGGCTGGTGTTTGACGCCTCCTGCAAGTGCTGTAACTGGCCTTCAGCTCAGAAGCTCACCATGCCAGGGGGCCAGGGCTGATTCCTCTGCCAAGCTCGGAGCGCTCTTCTTGGGGCCCAATCCAACCCGGCCTCTTGCTCATCTCCCAAGACTGCTCTGTCTCTACACAAAGCCCTAGCAGGGGCAGGGATTCAGGGTCCCGTGGCTGGACGATATACTCTCCATTTTTATTTTTTTTTTCCTTATTAGCTCCAAATGAACACTTGTGGATTCCCAAACCTCCTTTTCCTCTGGTTACAATAAATTGTAGTTCCTTCTTCTATCAATAAGAGAAATGAAAAGCTAAAACTGGTCTCTGTTTTTCTTTAATTTCCCATTAAAGACCTCAAAGCTCCAAACAGACTTCAATTTAACCTTATTAGTAAGTTGGGTCGTGAAGGGGCCACCACTGTGGTAGAGATAGGTCGTAGAGAGGCCCCAGCAGTAAGCAGGGATTATAAGGGTAAATAAGACTTTTCTCCAGGTGCCACCAAAATTGGGAGCCCAGGCAGAAGGGGCAAGCTTACAGAGCTACACCCAGATGGGTGATGTCTGAGTGGGGGGAGCGAGACCATAGACACTCACAGATGCCTGTGACACGTTCCACTTAATCTGTCCCCTGGCTCATCCCCATTTCCCCAGGTCCTTGGGAGAGCTGGAGCCAAGCATTTCCTTTACTTGCAGGCCTTCGGAGGTTCTTATACCCTTGATGCCTTGTCCCCAAGCTGAAGCCAGGAGGAGAGGAGCCAGCGGGATATGGAGAGAGAACAAGGGATAGATAGGTCCCAATTTTTAAACCTCTCCATAGCCCACGTGATGGCCCAGGACTTCTAGTCCTGAGGAACAGTGGCACTCCTGCGTTTATCATGGGTTAGGTCAGATGCTTTGGGGAGAGTGCTGCCACAAATTCCCATCCCCCTGGTTCCTTGAGTCCCAGAACTTTTCTAAGGAGGGATATTAGAAGGGAAGAATAAGAGAAGCTGGGAGAACTGACATGGCTCAATAACAATGTGTTATTTTGCCATCCTTTTCACCTACACACACACACACACACACACACACACACACAGTAGGAGCAAGACCACTGGGGCTTACATCCATCAGCTTGGCCAAGGCTAGATCAGTGGATAAACTCGTATTATCCAAAGCCTTCATATCCCAGTGGATGAGCCTGGTGACAGCTCCTATCTGGAACCTTCCCACTATCAGAATGTATTTAGAATCTTTGTTTTTTTTTTTAAATGATTACTTTCCATCTTAGAATCAATTTTGTGTATTGGTTCCAAGGCAGGTAAGAGCTAGACAATGGCAGCTAAGTGACTTGCCCAGGGTCACATAGGTAGGAAGAGTCTGAGACCAGATTTGAACCCAAGACTTCCCATCTCCAGGCTTGGTTCCTCCAACCACTGAGCTACCTAGCTGCCCCCTAGAGTAATTTAAAAAAAAGTGTTTTTAAACTTTTGCCTTCTGACTTAGAATCAATACTGTATATTGATTCCAAGGCACAAGAGTGGTAGTGGGTTAAGTGACTTGCTCAGGGTCATACAGCTAGGAAGTGTGTGAGGTCAAATTTGAACCCAGGACCTCCCTTTTCTAGCCTGGCTCTCAATCCACTGAGCCACCCAGTTACTTCCCCAGAGTCATTTTTTAAATGAGGACAGGGATAGTTTGTGATGGAGGGTGCAGGCAGGTGGGTGGGAAAATGGTGTCAGAATTTCTCCAATTCTCCCCTATCATCTGGGCCCTTTAGCCCTCTCCAACTACTCTAGTTTCTTCTTCCACTCCTTCCACTCATTTCTCAATCTGGCTTCTGGCTTCATCATTCAGAAGAAACTTCTCTCTCCAAAGTTAGCAATCATCTAATTGCCAAATCCAAAGACCTTTTCTCAATCCTCATCCTTCTAGATCTCTTTTCAGCTTCTGACTGTTTATCACACTCTCCTAGGGACTCTTCACTCTAGAGGAAGCTAATGACCAGTGGATAGAGGACCTGAAGTCAGGAAGACCCAAGTTCAAATCTGGCCTCAGGCATTTAATAGGTGTGTGACCCTGGGCAAGTCACACCTGTTTCCTCTTCTATAAAATGGGAGTAATGATAGCACCTACCTCAAAGAGTTGAATCAGAGTCCATCCAGCCTTCTCCTCCTCCTCCTCCTCCTC
>NW_025354561.1:0-2063 GCF_016433145.1 Gracilinanus agilis
GAGGAGAGATGAGGGGGAGAAAGAGAGGAAGAGAGAGAGAGAGAGAGAGAGGGGGGGGGGGTATTCCAGACATGGGGAGTGGAACAGCAGGTCCTAGATGTGAATCTAGGCCTAGATTAGGACTGGCTAGGAGTCTACAGGAAGGATGTGTCTACATCTGCCAATTACAGTGAGATTCAAAAGCAATTGGGATAATTTGAGAAGGAGAAGATGAGCAGAAAAAAGATTCAGAAAAAGTTCGAGCCTTTGCTGCTATTTTACCTCGTGCTATAGATGAATTTTTCTAATTCTTTTGGGAAAGGAAACAAAGAGTATTTCAAGATTCAAGAAATCTGCTGGGATTTGTGAGTTCATTCTTATAACCTGCAGAAAGAGCCTAGAATAAAAGAGTTAGATAAATACAAAGCATTATCCTTTCATGCTCCTTTAGAGGAAGACAAAAGCAATTCTCTCTCATCTGGACTGTCGGTCAAAAATTGAAATTTGGATGTCAAGAAAGTCATGTGAGTTTCCAAAGTATTCAGCTCTAGAGTATCAGTGTGTGTGTGTGTGTGTGTGTGTGTGTGTGTGTGTGTGTGTGTGTGAGTGTGTGAGTGTTCTGCACTAGGAATGCTATCTGAAAAGCATTACAGACTTAGAATTGCAGCTTATTAGAGCTGGGAGGAGGCTTAGAGGATGGGATGTCAGAGCTGGGACGGGGCTTAAAATAGGGAATGTCGGGGCTGGGAAGGGAGCTTAGAACAGGGAGTGTCAGGGCTGAGAGAAGCCTTACAACTGGGAATATCAAGACTGGGAGGGGGCTTAGAACAGAGGATATCAGAGCTAGAAGTGGGGTTAGAACAGAAAATGTCAGGGTTAGGAGGAGGGGCCTGGAACAGGGAATGTCAAAGCTGGGAGGAGCCTTAGAACTGGGAGTATCAGGGCTGGGAGGGGGCTTAGAACAGGGAATGTCAGAGCTGGGAGGGTTCTCAGAATGAGGAATGTCAGGACTGGAAATAGCTTATGTTTCCATTCCTCTCTGTTTGCAGATAAGGAGCCCGGGTCCTAATGACATAAATTGTCTTGACCAGCATTTCCATAGTGTTTTAAGGTATTCCCCCTCCATTTTACAAAGCCGATTCCATTCGATTCTCCCTGCATACCTGTGGGGAACCCTCTCGCTTTCTCTCCGAGGAAATGAAAGCAGAGGCAGACAGCACCCTCCCTGTAGTCACCCTGCTAGTCTGGGAGAGAGGATTCCAGCGTCTCGGCCCTCTAGGCTGGGAGGCGTGCTCAGGCCATGCCCCATTCTGCTTTTCCCAGAGCTCCCAAGGCTCAGATGGGAAGAGGACTCTAACTCCCAAGCTGCTGTGCTTCCCATTCTCCCCAAGCCGGCTCTCCCTTAGAAAAGGCAGATACGGGGGCAACTGGGTAGCTCAGTGGATTGAGAGTCAGGCCTAGAGACGGGAGGTCCTGGGTTCAAATCTGACCTCAGACAGTTCCCAGCTGTGTGACCCTGGGCAAGTCACTTGATCCCCATTGCCCACCCTTACCACTCTTCCACCAAAGAACCAATACACAGAAGTTAAGGGTTAAAAAAAGAAAAGAAAAGGCAGATACAATGTGCAGATGATGGCCACTTAGGGAAAGTCAGGATGTTGAGTTTTAGACCAGTAATAGAGAGAGTCGTGGGTTGGGTTTCATGGAGCCAGCAGAGACCTCCGGTCGATGGAGTTCTTCCTTGCCCCTCGGGGATGTAGGTGGGCCTGTTCTCAATGGATTTCTTCCACAGCAGCCAAGGCTTGGCCCCGCCAATGGAGCCGAAGACGGGCATCAGGCTGGCCCCAGGGTTGTGTCTGGACGTCAGCTGGTGAGAGGGGCCACAGGTGGGTTGTGGGTCGACTGCAAAGACGGTTTTCCCTGTGTGGTGTCGAGGGCTGTTTCTGCCCACCAGGCTTGCTGTTGTGTCTGCAGTTGGACGTTTGGTGTGGTTCTCCCACTGATTGTCAAGGGGAGGGCATCATGGCAAAGAATGTCGCGGAGTCTTGTGAATCTATTGTTGTGGGTTCTCATAAACTTCTATT
>NW_025354562.1:0-2633 GCF_016433145.1 Gracilinanus agilis
TTTATAATACTTCTAATACTATAATATATTTAATATAGAAGAGAATAAAATACATATTTACAAGGACAAAAGGCAAAAAATCACTTTATGGCAGAGTGCAAAAGTGGCAATCCCTCCATCCTCCTAAAAAGACCCTTAAAATGGCAGTCCAGCAAAAGGAAACTATTGTGTTTTTAAAAGTTTTTTAACCAAAAAATGAGAGTGGGGGCTTCCTATTGCTGCAGCCTTCATTCATTTTTTAAGCAGAGGACAAAAAAAAAAAAAAAGAAATCGATGGTTAAGACTGGTAATGGACATTTTTTAGAGCCGAGTTAGGAGGTGAATAAATACCGTATGTTGCCCATGACATGAATCTTGGGGAAATACTGAGGACCAGGAGGAGATCTTGATTTGCATGCTCCTGGTAATTGTCTCTTGATCAATGAATAAGTCTCAGGAGCACTAATGGGCACTCGAGACACACACAATTAGGAGGCTGGATAGCCCGCTTTATAACAGAGCCAGGGAGAAGCTGACAGTCATTTCCAAGGAAGAGGGAACAAAGATGGAGACTTCTCCTCTTCCTTCACACACAAAGAGACCACAGTTGGCTTTGGGATGAAAAATGCCCTTGAATATCCTTAAAAAGAGATTCAAATAAGAAAGCAGCCCCATCTTAAGAGCTGAGAATCTGCAGGACTCAGTCCCAGCCCCAGCGGTCCCACGTCACCATGGCATCCCCTCAACAAATGGACGGTCCATTTTGGCGACCGAGGCAGGGATGCTCCTGAAGAGTCTCTAATGGACTTCATTACCTCCAGTGCCCCACACCAGCTGCAGTACAGAATGGATTCAGCAGGCACTATCAGGCCTAATCAAATGTCCTATTAAATATAAACTCAGGGCTCACCCGAGGCTCCACAACCGTTCCATGCTTCAATTAAAAGTAAGCCCAAATGGGCTGGCAGACGCCAAATGGGGTGCACCAGGATAACCTCGGCTCATAAATTCCTTGAGAGCCTCGGAGGAGAGGCAGTCCCATTTGGGAGGCCAGTTCCTATTCTGCAGAACAGTGCCAAGTGGAGACGGGTGATGTCACCGGAAAGCAGATTTCAGTTTCTGGTAAGGAAGCTGCCCGGGGAAGGGATTGGTGGTAAGGCTTAGGGTTGGCCAAAAAGGAAGTTAGCAGCCAGGGCGGAGAAGGAACTGGAATGGCAGAGGGAAGGGTCTAGGGGTGTGGAACAGAGTATTGAATGTCAGTCTTTTTTTTTTTTTTTCCATCTTGGTATGTTTTGCTTAACTGTTGGATTTTGTTGTTTTGTTTTGTTTTGTTTTGAATTTAAAAATGTTTAGTTTTTTAAACTTAAAAATATTTTGGATTTTTTTAATTTAAAATTTTTTTTAATTTAAAATATTTAAATTAATTGTGCATCAGCTAATGAGGGTTAGGGGGCTTTGGGGGAGAGGGAAAGAACACGAAATATGTAACTAGGGGGAATTATTCAAAATAAAAAATATTTTTAAAGGCACTGTAAAAAATTAAATAAATAAAAATAAAATATTTAAATTTATAAAGAAGGGCACTGTGGGAATGGGAGGGGAAGAATACTGCAGGAAATAGAGGGGGGAAATACTCTAAGAAATATGTTGTAAAGAAAAAAATCACTGTTTTATAAAAGAAAACTAAAGTCAATTAAAAAAAGGAAGGCTTTGGGGGTGCTAATAATAAGGATGGTGAAAATGAGAACATAATACTTAAAAGTTTGCAAAATGCTTTTTTTGATCTCTCACTTCTGTCTCAAAATAATGCTATGAGATAGTTACATCAATAATCCCATTTTACAGATGAGGAACCCAAAAAGTTGAGTCACAGTGAAACAATCAGGATGCAAATTCAGGTCTTCTGATCCCAAGGTCAAAGTTCTTTCTGCTCCACCAGACAAGACTCAGTAGTCCAAAGCATAACGATATAACAGAATAAATTGTTTCAATGACACGCTCGAAAAGCTCGAGAAATTTAAATACTAGATTTGCTTCGAAAATAATGAAGTTTTAGTTTAAAAGGTTAATTGCAAAAATAGCAGCATGTAGCAATAGCAACTCTCAGAGATGAATCAGCCAAGCGGGATCTGAGGTTGTGCTATCTGGCTGGCAGAAGCAGAAAGGATGTTATTTGTCTGGAAGGACAAACGTGGTCCCTGACCTGATGATTCTTGGCTCTCGCCTTCTCAGGGGGTCATCATGAAAGCACAGCCAGGATTTAGGAAAGGTGCCTTCCATAGTGGACCAAGCACCAGACTGGGAGTTAGAGCAGGCAATGTAGGGAAGAATACATGGCGAGGACCTTGGGCAGGCGATTTTTCTCCTCTAGGCTTCAGTTCATTCATCTGTGAAATGAGAGGGTTAAGCTAGGTGTTCTTTAGAGAAACAACTAGGGTGAGACAACTAGGAATTTGTCCCAGGATGCTAAAATTTAGAAGGGATTCATAGCACTTAGGCTCTTTTGACAGGTTAAAAACAATTTATCCTATCACCTAATGAGCAAAAATTAGTCAGGATAAGAAGCTTTTTTTTTCCTGCCCCTCCTGTCCTATCCCTTCCTATCTGGGCTGACTTCTAGCCATTCTTTCCTTTCCTTTCCTTTCCTTTCCTTT
>NW_025354563.1:0-2505 GCF_016433145.1 Gracilinanus agilis
TGATTATCAATGGCTATTCTCAACAATAAAATGATCTAAGACAATTCTGAAGGAATTATGATAAACATTGTTATCTACCTCCAGAGAAAGAACTGTTGGACTTGGATGCATATTAAAGCATATTATTTTTAAAAAAAAAAATTAAACCAATTTTGAGGTTTAACTTGACCCCAACCAATTAGGAAAGCAAAGATGTTATCATGACAAAAACAATGTGTGCTGGAAGGGTTGTGGAAAGGTGACATATTGTTATTAATAGAGCATTTAATTGGTCCATCTGTTTCAGAAAACAACCTGGAATTATGTGAGAGAAATTTCTCTCTTATCATCCCCTTTAGAAGGGTTCCCATAATAGGCTTATTATATCCAAGTAAGTCAAAGAGAAAGAAAGACTCCATTTGTACCAATACACTCATGGCAGCATTTTTTATGGTTACAAAAACCTGGAAACAAAGTCTGGGAATGGCTGAACTAATTGTGGAATGTGAATATTTGTTGTTCAGTCAAGTCTGACTCTTCATGTCCCCATAAGGGGTTTTCTTGGCAAAGATACTAGTGTGTTTTGCCATTTCCTCCTCCAGTAGTTTAAGGTAAACAGAGATTAAGTTAATTGCCCCAGATCACATACTAGTGAATATCTGAAGTAATATTTGAACTCAGGTCCTCCTCATTCCAGATCCAGTGCTCTATCCATCAAGCCAACTAGCTCCTTCAATGTGAATATAATTGACTATTATTATTGCATAACAAATGAGAAGTATGAAGGAAGTCAGAAAAATGTTAGAAAATTTTTACAAACTTGTAGAAAGTAAATTGAGAATAACCAAGAGAACACTATAACCAGGGGTATCTCAAGAAAGTTGTGATAACCTAGGGCTAGATTTATTGTTTTGCTGATTGTCTAGATGTAAGAAAGTGATGGATAAAATGTTAATAATTCAGATTAAGCTTAAAAGAATATCTAATGTTTTTGGACTGGTGGTTGTTAATAATTTGCTATCACACAGGTGATTCAACCATTCTAGGGAATAATTTGGAATTAAACCCAAGGAAGTAAACCCAAGATGCATGCCCTTGGACCTGGTAATGCCACTACTAGGTCTATATTCCACAGAGTTCAAAGAAAGAGAAAAAGAATTCATATACAAAAATATTTGTGGTGGCAAAGAATTCAAATTTGAGGGGATACTCAATCAACTAAGTAATGATTGAACAAATTGTAGTATATGATTATGATGGATGGAATACTATTGTAATATAAGAAATGCTGAATTAGAATGTTTCAGAAAACTGAGAAGACTTATATGAACTGATGCAAATCAAGTGAACAGAACTAGGAGAACACTGCACACAGTAAAATCAATATTAAAATGATACTCAACTTTGAAAGATTTGGCTACTTTAATTAATATAATGATCCATGACAATTCCAAAGAACTTATGATGAAAAATACTATCCACTTCTGGAGAGAAAATAGATGAACTCTGAGTGCTGACTGAAGCATATTTTTTAACTTTGTTTTTCTTGCTTTTCTGTTGCAATGTGGCTAATATTGAAATTGATTTTTTAAGACTTCATATGTAAAATGGTATCATATAGCTTGCCTTCTCAATGGATGGGTTAAGGGGAAGAGAGAGGGAGAGAATTTAGAATAGAAAATATTAACAATGAATGTCTTAAAAAGCCAAAAACTTTTTTTGAAAAGGAAAAAAATAATTTACTAGCACAACCCTGAATGCAATCAATAACAATAATAATGCAAATGTAAAGAACATATGTAAAAAATGGTAACAGAAAAATTCTGAGTAGTTATAATGATCAATCTTGACCCCCAGAGAACAGAATATGATATTCTTCTCTTTTTTGGTAAAGGTAAAGGTAATAGGTAAAGAACACTAACAGATACAGTCAGGGAATCAATTGATTTGTTTTATGATATTTTTTGTTACAGAATGGGGCCCTTTACCCCAAAAAGATAAAAGAAAAAGGGTAAAGATACATACAAAAATATTTATAATCACTTTTTGTATGTATAGTAGCAAAGAATTGGAAACTGAGGGGCCATCGTCAAATGGGGAATAGTTGAGCAAATCACAGCATATAAATGTAATGAGACATAATTGAGTTTTGAGAAAGGATAAAAGAGATGATTTCAGAGATACCTAGAAAGACCTGTATGAACTGATGAAAAATGAATTAGTAGAATCAGTAAAACAACTTATGAATATTATAACAGCATTGCCAAGACAATTTTGAAAGACTTAAAAACTCATCAGTATACAGTCATTCCTCAGATTCACTTATAACTTCACTATATCGTGGGTTTTAAAAAATATCTATATCTGATTCTGTATCTTCGAGTTATACTTATTGAGGCACACTATTGGCTGATGGAATGAAAGGCAACCAACCACAGCTCTGTGTTCTGTATCCTGGGCGTTGATTGGCTGAGTGTTTATAAGAGTGTGGAAAAGGTTTAAAGGAGAGTGGGAAGGGTTTATAAA
>NW_025354564.1:0-6887 GCF_016433145.1 Gracilinanus agilis
GGCCTATAATTAATATATTAAATATATAAACTATTATGTAGTTTATATATTAATATATATATATATATTAAACCCTCACCTTCCATCTTAGAAGCAATACTGTCTATCGGTTCCAAGGCCTGATCCCCTCAATTTCTCATTCCTACTATATGCCAAGCACTGTGCTAAGCTCTAAGGATCCAAAGAAAGACAGAAACAGTCACTGCCCTCAAGGAGTTCCCAGTCTAATGAGAGAGGCATATAAATAACTAAGCCCATCCAAGAGGCAGGTCATCTCAGAAGGAAAGGTGCTAGCAGCTGCAGGTGGGAGGGGAAAGAAGCTGGTAATGGAAACTTGAAGAAGGTAGGGTTCGGGCTGAGAAATGAAGAATGTCAGAGATTCAAAAAATATGGGGATGAGAAGGAAGAGTATTGCAAGCTTGGGAGCTAAGATGGAGAATCTTGTTGAGTCATCTCAGTTGCATCCAAGTCTTTATGATCCCATTTGGGGTTTTCTTGGCAATGATCCCAGATTGGTTTGCCATTTCCTTCTCCAGCTCATTTTATTAGATGGGGAAGTGGAGGCAAACAGGGTGCATACTGACTCAAACAGGGTCATACAGATAGAATCTGAAGCTAGATTTGAACTCAGATCTTCCTGAATCCAGATTCAGTGCTCTATCCACTATGCCACCTAATCACAGAGTACGTGGAAGGGCATAAAGTGGAAGAAGATTGGAAGGTCAGGAAAGGTCAAAGAATCATAGGACCACAAAGGAAAATGAGCCTAAATAAAGGATAAACTTACAGACAATTCACATGCAGTGCCAGGGGAATGCAAGGACAGACTCCCTGTGGGGAACTTAGAGGAAGATGTAGACAAAAGTCTCAAAGGCAGACCTAGAGATGGGGGAGGGGGGGTCCTAGCTTCAGAGATTCCCCATCTGTAAAATGATCTGGCCTCAGACACTTCCTCACTGTGGGACCCTGGGCAAATCACTCACCCCCCATCGCCTAGCTCTTTCCACTCTTCCGCCTTAGAACCAATATTGGTTCTAAGATGGAAGGTAAAGATTTTTAAAGAAAAAAAAATCTCAAAGGACAAAAAGGCATGCCTGGGGCTGCCCCTGGCATCATGGGAAGGCATAGCCACAGAGATGACATGGCAGAATTAGTGGAAGATACAAGTCGAGTCGTCCCACCCTGGGGAAGATTGATGGCATGGAAGACTGTCTCTTCCTAAACAAAATTCACTTCCAAAAGATACTTTGGAGAAATGTTCCCCCTCGGCCAGTGACGTGAGCCATTTAGAAAATGATTTAAAACCAAGAGGCATTTTACAATATTGCCAATAACTGTTAGCACGGGCTCATTAATGAGATACATGGACGTGAAAATCACCACAATTCTATTTCATAGCAAAACTACTGTAATTAAGACACAGCGACTTTGCGTTCATTAGCAAAGTAAATAATGACATTCTGCCCCAGCAGGCTACTGATAATCAGGAACAGTGGGCTCATACCAATCATGTCTCAACTGAGACTGACTCAGACGGATACTGTCTCCAGAGCCCCTGATGAGGGCATCTACCCATGCTGGACAGAGGGCAGTTTGGCCAATGGCTAAACTGGCTGGCAAACCTCAGTCTGTTCCTGGACCTAATGACTTGATCTACTAAACGATAACTCTAGTCCAACCAACAATAATATGGAATTGGATCTTGATCAATAATACATGTAAAACCCAGTGGAATTGTGGGTCAGCTAAGGGGGATTGGTGGGGGGGGAGGGTTGGGGGAGAGGAAAAGAACATGAAATATGTAACTAGGGGAAAATATCCAAAACAATAAACAAACAAATAAGTGAATGAATGAGTGAATAGATAGCTAAGTAAATAGATAAATGAATGAATGAATGAATGAATGAATGAATGAATGAATGAACGAACGAATGAATGAATGAATGAACAAATAAATAAATAGATGAATGGATGGATGGATGGATGAATGAATGAATGAATGAATAAAAATAAGAATTTTAAAAAGTAGACATCTAAAATTAAACAACTCAATGTAAGTTCCTTGGAGCTGGTTGCTGCTTAGTTGAGCTAGGTAGTATGATAAATAGAACCCTGAACCTGGAGTGAAGAAGATCTGAGTTCAAATCCATCCTCAGATACTTACTAGCTGTAGTACACTAGGCAAGTCACTTAATCTCTTTCTGACTTAGTTTCCTTATCTGTAAAATGAGGATAGCGATAATATTTACTTCTCAGGATAGGTGGCACTGTGGATAGAGTGCCTGGGGAAGTCCTGAGTTCAGATAGAGTCTCAGATGCTTCCTAGCTGTGTGACCCTGGGTAAGTCACTTTACCCTGTTTGCCTCAGTTTCCTCATCTATAAAATGAGATGGAAAAAGAAATGACAATCTAGTTCTTTGCCAAGAAAACTCCAAATGGGGTGATATAGATTTAGACATGACTGAAGAGCAACAACAAAACTTCTCAGGGCTGTTATAAGCATGATCTTTGTAAAGTGCTTTAAAGTACAACAGAAGTGATAGATATTTATTATTATTATCATTATTGTAATTCCATCTTCAGTGCATCTCCAGTTATTAGAGAAAGGGGAAGTGAGAGAAAGAGGAAGATGAAGGGGAAGAGGGAGACAGGGAGGGGGGAGAAAGCATTTTTGTGTTGTTTTCATTATTACTGTTATCACTATGATTATAGCCTTTTGGGGAGTTTTTAACATGTATTACATGTAAAGATAATTTTTTTAACATTCAGTTTTTTAAGTTTTGAGTTCCAAATTCTCTCCCTTCTTCTGACCCTTCCTCTCTCTTACACTCCTTCCTGCACTCCCTCCTCCCTGAAATGGTAAGCACACAAGCTGTCTTAATAGACGTAGTCATTCATGGAAAAATGGTAGAAGACATATATGCTGTCCATCTCATACCCTACTATTCTCTGGAATTTCTAATTTGGCTTGTTGGAGGATCTCAGCTCAGTGCCGAAAGACAACTGATTCTAGGTGGCCCAGGGAAGGTAGGAGCTATGAGGTTTTATACTAAGGTCAACAAAAGGAACCAGAGTCTATGATGAATGCATCAATCTTAGGAATAGAAGATAAGGCTAGGTATGAGTTGTTAGAATTTCTTCTGGAGCCAGGGGCTACACTCTGCTGTCATTACACCCCCTTACCCCACTGGGGAAAGGACCCTAATCTTACTAACCTATATTATATGGGATTACTTCAATCCATTTCCATTCAATGATCCTTAATCAAGAATCTACCAGATGGTAAAGTGGGATTTTCTTAGCAAAGATACTAGAGTGATTTCCTCCACTTCTCGATTTCTCTAGTTCATTTTACAGACAAGGAAACTGAGGCAAACAGTGATTGTCACATAGCTAGGGAGTGTCTGAGGCCAGATTTGAACTCATGAAGATGAGTCTTCCAGACTCCAGGCCTGACACTCTATCCACTGTACTACCTACCTGTAGTAGTCAGAGTAGACATAACATTAGCCATAGTAGAACAAAGCATCAAAGAAAGATAGATGTTATCAAAAGTCCCCCAGTACCTTGGACCATTCTAACTTGGTATTTGTTAGCCTTTCCTGTCAGGGCATGAGTTCCATGAGGAAGGGAACGACAAAGTCAGTGGGGTCCAAAACCTTGTACCCCAAAGGGGCCTTTAAATAAAGTTTGCTGAATTTGAAGTCTAGCAACCTCCCACTGCTTTGGCAAAGGGCACCAGGCTAGCTCCATCACTCACTGACCTGAAACTCTCTGTCTACTTTCATTTCATAAGATACCATCCTTCGAGTCAAGCATCAGACTTTATTATTCAAATGCTTAAAGGTGTCCTTTGCATTATACATTTCTATATATCAGGTCTAGCCATTAGGACAAAACTGCCGTTCTTTGCCCTGGCAACATTAATGAAAAGTAGGGTAGGTGAGAGGGAATCTGTCTTGTTGCACTTTGTAGCCAGCCATCTTTTATCTTGATAACTTCTTAACGAGAACTGCAACCCACTTTTTTAAAGTCTTCAGAAAGGGCAAGATTAGGAGGACCCATTCGATGACTACATTCCGTGAGGGAAAGGTGATATTTCCTTGTTGAATCTTCCAGCATCACTGTCAGAGACACAGGAGGCCAGAGATGATTTCCAGAAAGATCACTCGCCACTGAGGTCAGCCAGTGTGGTTCTCTCTCACCTTGGCTTCCTCTGATTCCCCAAGGGTAGAGAATGATCTTTCCCCTCCAGACCTCATTATCTGTTTTCTAGAATCTTACAATTGCAGAACATCAGAGTTGTTAGGGCTTTAGAATACTGACTGGCAGCACTGATGGCAGGGAGGGTGGGCTTCGAACATAAGAATATTCAAGCCAGGTGGGACCCCAGAACAAAGAATGTCTGGAGCTAGAAGGGACTTGAGAACAGGGAATATCAAGAGCTGGGAGGAGTCTTGGAACATGAGAATATCAAGAAGGGACCTTAGAACCAAAATATCAGATCTATCAGGAGTTGTTCTTCTTCCTTTATTTTTTTAAACCCTTACCTTCAACTTTTTGCCTTAGAAACAACACTGTATATTCATTCCAAAGCAGAAAAGCAGTAAGGAGCTAGGCAATGGTGATTAGGTGACTTGCCCATGGTCACAATGCTAGGAAGAATCTGAGTCCAGATTTGAACCCAAGACCTCCTGCCTCCAGGCTTGGTTCTCAATCCACTGAGCCACCTCACTACTCCTCCTTCCTTCACTTTTGACATCTGATGTCTTGACTTCCAGGTGAATTGGATCTAAGTGAGGCAGAGTTATACAAAGTCATCAGCCTCTCTCTTCCAGTCATTGAACTCCAGAGACAAGACAAAAGTTGAGATCGGTGGCAATGGCCTAGGATGCAACAGATGATCTTGGCATCTTCAAGTCTGATCAAGCTCTAATTAGAACACAGAATGTCAAAGCTAAGAGAATACTTAGAACATGTCAGAGCTAGAAGGGACTTGAGTACATGGACTATCAAGACATGGGAGGGACCTTTGAATGTAAGAATATCAAAGCTGGAAGGGACCTGAGAAAATAGAATATCAGGGCTAGAAGATATGAGAAACCAAAGAAGGATCCAGGACAATTCTGAGGGATTTATGGAAAAGAACACTACCCACATTCAGAGGAAGAACTGCAGGAGAGGAAATACAGAAGAAAAACAACCGCTTGAACACATGGGTTGATGCGGACATGAGTTGGGATGTAGACTTGAACCAACCACACCAATGCAACTATCAATAATATGGAAATGGGTCTTTTTTAATTTAAAAATGTATTCTATTTTCCCAATTACATAGAATAACAATTTTCCACTTGTGTTTTTTGAAGTTATAAGATACAAATTGTTTCCCTTCCTCCCTTACATCCCTTTTCCTGGAGATGGTAAGCAATTTGATCTAGGTCATACATTTATTATCATGCAAAACATAATATGGAAATAGGTATTGATCGATGACACATGAAGAAACCAGTGGAAATGTGTGTCGGCTACGGGGAGGCAGGGTGAGAGTAAGAACATGAATCATGGAACCATGGAAAAAAATTTTCTAAAAAATAAAATTAAAAAGAAAATAATGAGAAAAAAGAAACCAAAGAAGGTCAGAGGAAAAAAGGGTCCTTAACACATAGATACTCAATAGAGACTGCCATATATTAAGGTGATTATACATATCTTCCTGCCAGGAGATTGGTGGAAGACTATAGGAATGGAATGGGTTATAAGTAATAAGACAGGGCTTTGAGAGAAGAAATGACATATTCAGGAGAGGATTGTAAATAAAACCAAAAGTTCTCATAATATCCACTTGCCCAATGGGTTGCAATGGAAATCCCTTTCATGTTGGACTAGATGGCTTCTGTGGCCAGTTTTGAGTTTCACATTCCATGATTCGACGAAGAAGAAGAATTTTGAAAATTAAGTCAACACAGTATGTTCTAGTTGGCTACATTCAGGCCCTCTCCATGACTGTAGACTCTTAACTCCCCCTGGACAAAAGGCCACGTCTTCCCTAAAGCTGTATCACTCCTACTTAAGACTGCACAAAAGTTATTTAAGACATGTTTATTGAAAAAGTTTACATGTAATTTTTTTCTTCTAAAACTAGCTTCCTCCACTCGATTCTTCCTGCGGAAGCAGATTGTTGGCCAAATATGAGAAAAGCAACTTGGCTCCAAAGTAAAAAAAACAGTGAACACACTACACAAATCAATTCATTAACATACAGGCATTTATGAAGTGACTAATTGTAAGTCTAATTTCTGCATGCTGGGCATGATAAGGCAGTTAAGAGAAGATTGATGTATCATCATTCCCATGAAACATCTAGGGTGGGGCAGCAAAGGTTGAGAGCAATGCCTAGAGAGGGGAGGTCCTGGGGTCCAATCTGACCTCAGACACTTCCTGTGTGACCCTGGGCAAGTCACTGAACTCCCATCACCTAGCCCTTACCGCTCTTCTTCCTTGGAATCAATACACAGTATTGATTCTGAGACAGAAGGTGAGAGGGAGAGAGGGAAAGTGGGAGGGGGGAGATAGAAAGACAGACAGACAGACAGAGACAGAGACACAGAGACAGAAAGAAACAAAGAAAATGAAAGAGGAAGGAAGGAAGGAAGAAAGGAAGGAAGGAAGGAAGGAAAATACACTAAATGGGAACACACTTCCTTTTGATAGAGAGGAAGAAAAATTGTTGAGAGAACTTGACCAAAGTCACACAAAAGAAATACTGTTTCAATTATGAATCAAGCCTTCAGTAAAAACTAATAAGATTCCAGCAAATTGCAGCTGTTTAAGGCATTTTTAAAAGGTGAAAGTGTAATAATTTGCCAATGTGGAAATAAGGAAAA
>NW_025354565.1:0-9200 GCF_016433145.1 Gracilinanus agilis
ATATATATATGTACATATATATATATATAATGTCATACTCAATTAAAATATTGATGGATTTTACCAAATTGTTGGGGTTTTTGTAGCAAAAGATGACTAAGAATCAGGGGGAAGGGGGGCAGCTGGGTAGCTCAGTGGATTGAGAGTCAGGCCTAGAGACAGGAGATCCTAGGTTCAAATCCGGCCTCAGACACTTCCCAGCTGTGTGACCCTGGGCAAGTCACTTGACCCCCATTGCCTACCCTTACCACTCTTCCACCTATGAGACAATACACAGAAGTTAAGGGTTTAAAATTAAAAAAAAAAAGAATCAGGGGGAAGGATATATTTTGAAATGAAGGTAATAGGAAGACAAAAGATATCAATTTTTAAGTTGCTTGAATGTAGGATCTCTCTTCAACATTAAGTGAATTCAAATAAACTACAGTTTCTGATCTGATCCTATCTATATTATATATGTATAATAGAAAAAAATTACAATTTGAAAACCAGTGTAATTACATGATTGGAATTGTAATGCTTTCTGTGTTTATGTAATAAAATGAAACTGTTTTCTTGTTTTGAGAGAGATAGGAGAGAGAGCTTGTAAGTATCCGAGAGTTGGAATTTGAATCCAGGTCTCCCAAATCTCTCTGAAAAAGCTAGGATTTTCATATGGTTTTCCCTCCCTGTTTTTTCTTACACAAAGCTGATGACTTTCAGAACTTGGCAGAGAATTCTAACTGCATCATTAGGAAAAACAATAGAAATGTGATTTACTCACATTTCTAGGACTTCCAGAGGGCCAGGACTATTTATTGTTGTCTCCTTCCAGATCATATTTCTTTTATACTAAAAAGGAGACATACAATCTAAGGTATGCTTCTTTAGGGTGGAGATGTTAATGATTTCTATTGATTCATCAGAGAAGCATTAGAGTTAGAAGCAGTTTCAAGGACTGCAACTAAACCACCCCCAGAAAAATGATGGTTTTGGAGTCTCTTTTACTCTAGGGAAGGAGATCCCCAAAACTAGCTTGGTAAAGTCCACACCAAAGTCCCAGAAGTAATGTGGTACATGGGTAGAAATTTTGGGCATTCCAATTTAGGCATTTATAAGCAGAATCAGGTTTGGAGTGGGGCAACTCACTTTTTCTCTCTGATGCTCAGTTTTCTTATCTGTAAAATGGAGACGAAACTTTCACTACCTATCTAACTAGATGGCTATGAGGAAAGCAGGAGTAAGTGTGAAGTATTAATATTTAATTCAATTCAACAAACATTTATTAATGGCTTATTATGTGTAAGACATTGTACTAGACCCAGGAACCACAAAGGTTAAAAAACAAAATGGTTCCTAACTTCAAAGAATTTCCCTTCTACTCAAATGTAATAATAATAATAAATATATCTAAAGTTGGAAATTGAAAGGTAGTATATAATAATGAGTAGAGATGACCTCAGAGTCAGGAAGAAGTTAGTTCAAGTCTCACCTCTGACACATCCCACTTATATGACTCAATACCCAGGACAAGTCTCTAAGATTGTAAATTATAAAACAATCATCCATTTGCTTTGGTTAAGAGGGAGGCTCCTCAATGGGAACTAACTAGTTCACACAAATGAACAAATAATCTAGTTTTTTTTTCCTGATGTCTCACTTAAATTCCTCAAGCTGTATGCAGATTAAGCCCTTTCCTCTAGTTAGTCCCTCCTATGATAGCCATTTACATCTTTGGAAATGACTATTAAATCACTGTTCTGCATTCAGAATTTAATGCTCTTTAATCCCTTTGGGATTATTGTTCCAACCATCATCATTATTTTTATTGATCAATGTTGCATTAGCTTTAGTACATAAGTGCACACTGGCAAAGCTAAAAGGAAAGGGGCTGCTACCTTTTTTGCCAAAAGTAGGATTCTCCCTGGTCTGAAGTATCTTTTCATAAATTCAGAAGCAAAAAGCTATGCTATCCATACACCATGCCATAATCCACTCCTGTATCCCAGGGGTTCCCCGTTACATATTGGATATTTTTGAATTTGCTTTAAAGCCTTTCATTATCGAATAGTGTTTGGGGAGCTGGTGTGTAATGAGGAAATTGGCAGGCATCCCAGAGTGATCCGAGGGGCTGGGAATCGGAATGCTAAGCCACTATTCAAAATGTAAGTAATTAAAATTAATTAAAAATCATTAAACAAACCTTCACTCTTGCAATTTCAAGGTGCAACCCAAGTCACCAGAGCTCATAAAGGATGTGCATGCCATCATGTCTCCATGAAATATTTCCATGACCTGAGCATTGACTAGGGGACCAGAGCTGGCAGAAGCAGGGGCTATATGCCAGGACAATTTAAACCCTGCATTTAAATAGAAATAAAGACAAATAACAACACATCCCCATGAATCTAGTCAAGACAATGTCCTTGATGATGCACTTGCTGCCAATCAATCAATTGGCTACTAAGTATTTACGGAGCCCCTGCCATTGGTTTGGCACAGTGATGGGCTCCAAAGTTAGTACAATGGAAAGAGCTTTGACTCTGGAGTCAAAGGACCTGAGTTCAAATCTCACTTCTGATGTTTACTACCAGTATAACCTTAGACAGAAGGGTTGGACTAGATGGTGCCTTCTGGCTCTAAATCTGGGATGCAGACGTGGCAGCTTGCTATTTGTCTGACCTCAAGGAAATCACATAATGTACCTGGGCCTGTTTCCTCATCTATAAAGTGAAGAAGTTGGATGAGGTGGTCTCTGAGGACCCTTTCAACTATATATCTATGATTTTATGATCCTATGCATAAATAACAGGAGCCTGAGATGACAAGTTCCTTATATTCCAACTGGGTCTATAAAACTAATAGATGTAAAACATAACAAGATAGGATAGGACATAGAATAAGACATGGTGAAATTATATCATGTAAACTACAAGCTCCTATTTCATTCTCTGAATTTGTGAGGCCAGAACATTTCCCCGTCTCTGACACATAGTAGTTGCATAATGAAGGCTTATTGATGATTAGGATCATAAGGGCATGATCCTGCCTAGAACAGAATGCTGGAAGCACATGATTTAGAACTAGCAGAACTAGAGAGCTAGAAGAGTTCGGAGACATTTTAGTTCATCCTTTGTAAATTTACAAATAAAAAAGCAGAGGCCTGGAGAAAGTTGTCTAAGATCAAATAAATTAGAATTTGAGGGTTGAAAAGACCTCGGCAGGCATCAAGTACAACCTATAAGCAAAAGGAAAAAAAAAACAAAATCTTCATTTTAATATCCCCAACAAGTGGTCATCTGGGCCCTTCTTGAAGACCTTCCAGGAAGGGCTACCCAGCATGTCTTAAGGAAGTCTATTCTACTTTTGGATAGCTATAATTACATTAAGTTTTTTCCTGATATCAAGACTAAATTTCTCTCTTCAACTTCTACCCATTGCTTCTGCTTCTGCTCTCCAGAAACATATAGAAGAAATCTAATTTCATTTCCACATGATAGTCCTTCAAATATTTGAAAATAATTATCAGGTACCTTTTGAATCTTCTCTTTTCCATCTTCAGCATCATCCAGTTTCTTTAAATAATCCTCCTATGATATAGTCTCAAGGTTCTTCATCATGCTAGTTGCTATACTCTAGATATTCATGATCTTATCAACAGGATATAGAGAATGTTCAGCACCTCTGGTGTGGGGGCTTTCTAAGCCCTTTTCAGGACTGCTCATTCACTTTTGGAGTCCACCTATTGCCCAACTCTCATCTTGGCTCCAAGAAGCTTTAATATGTATAGTGGCTACACTCCAGAAAAGCCATCTAAGCAGATGGGATAAACCAGGTTGAGGGTAATTGATAGGCTTCATATTTGTTGTTGAATTAGGCAGATGTCTATGCCAAACATGTGAAGACTTCCTCCAGCAGAATAGGTGGACACAAACAATTTATTCCAATGACCTTGAAGGCAGCTGAAGCAGGTCCTGCAGAGCACTTAGAACTTGGTCAGACGTGGAATACACCAAGATCATTTACTGTATCCTAAGCCATTGATAGTCATCTTGAATTTTGTCTTTTGCCATGAATTTTTTCAATTTTTTTATTGTATATTTAGTAATCACCATCACCACCACCAACAACAAAATTAAAATAAACAAATGAAAAAAAAAAGATGCGCAAAACCACAAACTTCATATTGGTTACAATATGTAATTTATTTATAATTTATAATATGTAAGTAAATTATAAATGTGTGCTAATATAAACATCATCTACTTTTGAATTCCCTTTGGATTGGCTTTACTTTGGTACTTTTCTCTTGATTCTGTGACTGTTAGTTTTTTTAATGTAATCATAGTATATATTTTTCTTATTCTCCTTCTCTTTTCGTCTCTTCATATGTTCCCCTTATTTTCCTTATATTTTTAATGTTTGCTATTTCTTATGATATAATACAGTATATTCAAATATCACATTCTATTAAGTCATGCCTCCTAATCATTGTATTTGTGTTGATTCCAGTTGTCTTTGTTATATATTTTCTATTCTCTTCTATTCTTTTATTTTGCTTTATTATTTCTTGTCTCATGAAATCATTAGCTTCTCCTCGTCCAGTTGCAGTTCTTAGTAAGTTATTTTCTTCCATGAGTTTCTGGATTTTTTTTTCCATTTGGGTGATCTTTCTTTCATAATTTTCTTGATTTTCTTTCATTGCTCTATTTTCCCCCTAATTTTTCTTCAACCTCTCTCATTTGGTTTCTGAGGTCTTCTTAAAACTCTTCCAAAAGCTCTTTTTGAACTCGTAGTGATTTACTGTATTTCTTTGCTATTTTTGAAGTAGTTGTTTGTGTGTTTGTTTGTGTTTTACTGTCCTCTGAGTTTGAATCAAGGTCTTCTCTCTCCCCATGTTAGCTATCAATAGCTGTGTTCTTTCTCCTTTGCTTACTTATTTAAATTTTTTGTTAATTTTAGTGGGTAGGCCAATAGATTTAATTATCATCTTTTTGTTAGTGTTCTAGGATACCTAGTGTGCTGGGGTATATTACATCAGGTTTTAGGAATTTTTTGTATTTACTTTTTTCATGTATCCTTATTAATTATTCCAATTTTTATAGCCCAAGGTCTAGGGTACTTCCAGGTCTTACTCAAGCCTCACTATGTAACTGACCTCAAGTACTCCCATGACAATCCTGCCACTACAGCTGCAAGGAGCCAGTCTGTCTCTCCTTGTGGCAGCTCATGTAGCAGCAACCAGGGACTCCATTCTCCTGGGAGTGATTATAGCTGACAGGGCCCCAAACCCTCAGCAACTACACTTACCAGTGCATGATCCTTCCTCACTCTTCATCTCCTTCTGTGGCAGCCCAGGACAGAACTTGGGCCTCCAAAGTACCTCATTTGTAAGTAAAAAGGCTTGAATTCCTGCCCTTAGGACCTGGCACCATAGGCTCTGTGGTGTCCTACTCCTTCAGGATCTAGTTGTGGGCCAGTAGAGGGTCACCAGGACTGAGGCCATAGTAGTCACAACCACTCCCAGGGCCCTCTGCTGAGGATTCCAATAGTATTCTTGGGGATGTAAGCTCCAGGGCTCAGCAAACAAAGTACTGTTGCTGGTTCCCCACTCTGCCCCCTAGGGGCTGCCTTATTGTTTGTTGGTTCTACACTGTTTGCTCTGTTCCTCCCCCAGAACCTACATTGGTGGAACTGAAGCCAGGGAAATCAGAAATCTTCCTCCCTGGTTGTCCCTGGTCTTCTGCTTTACTTCCAGCTCCCATTTTGCAGCTTTTAGCATAGATTCTGTAGAATTATTTTTGGTGGCTTGTGAGAGATATTAGACGGTGAGGAAACTTCATGCCTTTCTCTGCCATCTTCCCACAATTCACTCCTTTGCCATTGGATTTTGATTACTCTGGAAGAAGGAAGGAGACTGATGACTTTGTGGGACACTGCATTACTTAAATGTAATATATATACAAATGAAGACAACATCCATACCCTTACACCATGATATGACTGGTTCTCTTTGACTTCAAAAAATTAACAGCAACCTTATCAAAGTCCTTTTTAACCTATCGTGCCCATGACTGAGAACAATACTTTTGATGTGGTTTTTTGAATGTAGAACAAAGAGGGATGACCACTTCCCTAATCCTAGAAGCTGTCTCCCTCTTAATCAGTCCAAGAGGGTATTAACTTTTTCAGAGTACTGCATCATACTATTGACTCATTTTGAATCTGCAGACCACTAAAATCTCTAGATCTTATCCAGAACAACTGTTGTCTACTCATACCTCAACATCTTATGCTTGAGAAAGTTGGTTTTTATATTCAAGTTCAAAACTTGTATTTATTCTACTTGAATGTAATATAATTAGATTCAACCTAATATTCTAGTTTGTCAATATCCCTTCAGACCCTGTGTTATCTATTTTCCCCAAATTTGCACCTTTACAAATCTAAAAAGCAGAGACCAGCCACATTTTTTAACTAAAGCATTAATAAAAATATTAGCTAGTACAAGACCAAGCACAGATCCCTGAGATAGTCTACTGGAAATCTCTTGCCACAGGATCCCTCACTATGATGTGGTTCACTTATGGAGGCTTCACTGCGTCACAGGTCATTTATTTATTTATTTGTTTGTTTATTTATTTGTTTGTTTGTTTGTTTATTTGTCAGTTTGTTTATTTATTTATTTGTTTGTTTGTTTATTTTAACCCTTAACTTCTGTATATTGGCTCCTAGGTGGAGGAGTGGTAAGGGTTGGCAATGGGGGTCAAGTGACTTGCCCAGGGTCACATAGCTGGGAAGTGTCTGAGGCCGGATTTTTTTTTAAAATCTAATTCTATCTTGTGGAGTTTTTACTATATATGACAAACTATAGCACTGTGTTCTGTATCCTGGGTGTTGATTGGCTCCGTGTTTATAAGAGTGTGGAAAAGGTTTATAAAGCCTTAAAATATAAATAATAAAATAAATATAACACTACTACTTCATGGATTTTCACCTATCATCTGGGTCTCTTGAACATAACTCCTGTGATAGGTGAGGGATCACTGTATTTACAATCACTTTTTGAATCCAAGATTTAACTTGACCCAAACCCATGTGTTCAATCCTCTCCACAAGAATGGTATGAGAAACTCTTTCAAAAGATTTTCTAAGAGAATTCTGAAGTTTTGGAAGGTGGTGGCTTAGATGGAGCAAATCTTAAAACCTCCACACCCTTACACACCAAGATAGAAAAGAATGCTCTTCGAGAAGAAAGGGGAACAAATATAACAATGGGACAGAGCAGGGGGAACCCTACTGCTGCACAACTAAAGAGGTACGTCAAGAAAAAGGCTTGAATTCTTGAACTGTCGTGTCTGAGGGTATAGAAGGGGAATCCCGGGAAACCTCCCCCACATGCTGTGCAGAGTCTCCAGTGGCCCCTGAAATGCACCAGACTCAGGGAGTTGAACACAGGCACTGGAGAGGTGACTAGAGGAGAAAACCAGAAAAACACAGCAAAAACACCCGGAAGAAGGTGGCTTAGAGAAAGCCAAACCTCAGATTGCAGACCACTTGGCTTCCTCACACCAAGATAGAGAACAAAGGGCTTCAAGAGGAAAGAAAACCAGATCAAACAAAAGGACAATAGCACAGGGGGACCCTACTGCTGGACAGCTCAGCTCAGTGAAAATGCTCCTTCTTGTCCCCCCAATTTTTTGTTTGTTTGTTTGTTTTTTTCTCCTTTTGAGGCTTTAGCCTCAGGGCAGATTAAGAAGTACACATAATCCAATCAATACAGGATAAATATCAACAACTGGAAAGACAAGAAGTGTTGAGAGGACAGAGAAAGTAACTACAAATCTCCATTGCCAGCTGAGGGAACTTCATCTATCATCAAAGATCATTAAATAAATCTGCTCAAACTAGCAGAACAGAAAAGGTAAAAAATATGAGTAAACAACCAAAAAAAAGAGAAAAGAAATGGCAATTGAAAGCTTCTTTCAAGGAAGTGAAGAGAGAGCAAATGAAATAGAAGAAGAGGAAGAAGTTCCAGTGAATTGGACACAGGCTTTGGAAGATCTCAAAATTCAATTGACTCAAGAACTTTGGGAACTCAAAAAGCAATCAAGAGAGGCAAGAGAGGCTGAAGACAATTTGCAAAAGGAAATACATGAGCTAAAACGAGAAAATAAAGTCTTAAGCCAGAATTGGTCAGCTTGAAAATGAAGCAAAGAAGGCAAAAGATGATCTACAAAGAAAATCAGACCAGAAGGATAAGGATGAACAAAAATCCAGAGATGAAATTCAGTCTTTAAAAAACAGAACTCAACAACTAGAAGCAAATGACTTCACAAGGCAGCAAGAGTATATATAACAAAATTTAAAAAATTAAAAATTTGAGGAGAATATGAAACACCTCATTGATTCAACCAAAGATCTGGAGAACAGAGCTAAAAGAGACAATTAAGAATTATTGGTTTACCAGAACATCATGATAAAAGAAAAAGTTTAGACATCATCTACAAGAAATTATCAGAGACAACTGCCCTGACATTCTCAAACAAGAGGGAAAAGTGGAAATTGAAAGAATCCACAGATCACCTCCTATATTTAATCCACAACTGACAACTTCCAGGAATATTATAGCCAAATTCAAAAACTACCAGACCAAGGAAAAAATATTACAAGCTGCTTAAAAGAAGTCATTCAGATATCAGGAAACCACAGTTACGATAACACAGGATCTGGCTGCATCTACAATGAAGGAACGGAAAGCATGGAACACAATATTCCCGAAAGCAAGAGAACTGGGTCTACAACCAAGAATCAATTATCCAGCAAAACTGACTATGTTATTGCAGGGGAAAGTATAGTCATTCAATATGAGGACTTCCAAGCATTCATAAAGAAAAACAGGACTTGAACAGAGAGTTTGTTGCCCAATCCCAGAACTCAAAGAATCACCATAAGGTAATTAAGAGAATGGGGGCAGGGTAAAAAAAAAATCTTTTCTTTAAGGGATCCAATAATTTCAATCGATGTGTATCCCAAGAAGAAAAGAAGATATTGGCAAATACTAAGAATTGTCATTACCAACAGGGTAACTAGAAGAAGTTTACATAGACGGAACAGGGATAAACTGTATAGAATGAAATGTCAAGCGATATGTATATGTATATATTTATATTTGTGTGTGTGTATATATATATACATATATATATATATATGTATATATA
>NW_025354566.1:0-4290 GCF_016433145.1 Gracilinanus agilis
CTTCCTTCCTTCCTTCCTTCCTCTCTTTCTCTCTCTCTCTCTCCCTCTCCCTTTCCTTCCCTCTCTCTCTCCTTCTTTCCTCCTTCCTTACCTCCTTTCTTCCTTCTTAGCCCAGTGATTGGCACATGACAAATGCTTAATAAATGTTTTTGGAATAAATGAGTAGAAGAACCAGCAAATAAAGCAAGCTATTTTCACTTGTATTGAGGAAAAGGCCTAAAATACTTCCTTTTCCTGAAGACTGTTGTGTGATTACAAGCCACAAACCTTATGTCTTATCTATCTTAGCATAAACCACCTAGTGGGGTGCATTTCTCTATGACTTGGGAGCCAGACACTGCCTTCTAGGAAGCTAATGTCATATTGGATTGCATTAAGGGTGGCAGAGGGTCCAGGAATAGGAAGGTGACCGCCAGTTGGACCTTGTCTGGAGTTTTGCTCTGGCCACCATATTTTATGAAGGATATTAATAAATTGGAGAACATCCAGAAGGCTGTAACTAGAATGATGAGAGGACTTGAAAGCATGACCTATGAAGATGGGTTGGAGGAACGAGGGGCACTTAGTCTGCAGAAGAGAAGACTTAGCAGGAACATAAGAGCTGTCTCCATCTAAACGAAGGGTTGTCATGTGGAACAAGGATTGGCTTTGATCGGCTTGGCCCCAGAGGGCAGAACCAGGAGGTAAGTGCAGAAGTTGCAAAGAAGTAGATTTAGACAGGATTTCAGAGAAAACTTCTTAACAGTGAGAGGGGTCCCAAAGCAGAAGGTTCTGCCTGAGAGGGTGAATTTTCTGCTCCTAGAGTGCTTCAGGTAAGGGCTGATTGACCACTCTTCAGGTAGATAGTAAAGGGGATTTTCATTTCAGGAATAGATTGAATTATGGCTACTGAGGTCCTATCCAATAATCATATACTATAATTATACATGCTTAACCCAGCTCAATACACCATATTAATAGCTAGCATTCATATAACAATGCTTCACAGCAGGTAGGTGGCATAGTGGATAGAGCGCCAGACCTAGAGTCAAGAAAACCTGAGTTTAAATCCTGCCTACCTGTGTGACCCTGGGCAAGTCACTTAACCTTGTTTACCTCAGTTTCCTCATCTGTAAAATGAACTGGAGAAGGAAATGACAAATCATTCCAATTTCTTTTGCCAAGAAAACTCCAAAGGGGTCATGAAGAGTTGGATGTGACTGAAACAACGGAGCAACAAGAACAGATTTATATAGCACTTACAGGTTTGCAAGACTCTTTGCAAATATTATCTCATTTGATTCTCACAACAACAATATCATCCTCATTTTAAAGAAGGCAGAACTAAACTTGAGACCAGGATTTAGAGACTTGCCTAGGGTCACATAATCAATAAATGTCTGAAGAAGGATTCAAACCCAAGTCCGGTGTCACCACACTGCCCAGGTGCACTGGTATGTTTAAGTGCTTGATTTTTGGCTAGATTTATCCTAAGGATAATATGGGAGAGTGCTGTTATTACAGTCAGAGAACCTTCCTTCCAGTTCTGCTTTGGTGATAGCTTACTGCCCATGTAGCCTTGGGGCAACAATAATTTGGGGAAAGCCATTTAATCTCCTGGGGCTCACTTTCCTCATCTCCAAAGGGAAGGGGTTAGGCTGCATGACCTCGGAATTCTCTTCCATCTCTAAGAACCTTCGATTCTATAAAGGAGATAGTCTGGGATTACGTAGGGGATGGCTCTGACCTTTCGTGATATAATGAATTATGTGTGGCATCAGGAAAATCTTCAGCACGGGTTACAGTTAATTCATTCTCTGACACTGTGAAGAAAGCCACTTACTGACCCTGGGCAAATCATTTAACCACTGCCTGCCTCAGTTTCCTCATTTGTAAAATAGGAATGATAATAATAGCACCTACCTTCCAGGGTTGTTGTGGGGATCTAATGGATCTGTAAAGCTCAGTACAGTGTTTCACATGTAGGAGATGCTTAATAAATGTGTGTTGCCTCCCTTTCTTCATACAATACTGTATAATTCAGGCAGTGTCTCTTAATGCTGGGTGGCACTGGGCCAATCCTTGAAAATGGTTGTTCAGGAAGTAACTGATCTCTTTGGGTACAAAGCTTTGTGAAAGCATCGGGATAGATAGCTGCAAACAAAATCTCTCAGCCAATTAGCATTTTAATGAACCAAGGGCTCAGGCTTCCCATAGCAGTCTTATGGGCTAAGTCCATGGAGTGATAGGGAAGTTGGGATGATGACCCCAGTTATCCTTTGACCAGAAATTATATTAGTGCTTCACATTTGTATCCGATGATCTCATGAGCTCTTGTTGCCCGAGGAGACCCACAAAGAAATTATTTCCTTCCCTGCAATCCTGTGAAGGTCAGCATCCTAGTTCATAGAATGCTAGACTCTTGGAATTCAAAGGAATTTCAGAGATCAGACAGTTTAACCCATTCTGAGGAAGAGGCCATCCACATATCTGGTACTAGAGGTCAGTCTAGCCTTTGCTTAAAGATCTCCAATAAAAGAGAGATCGATTTTACTTTGTGTTATTATTCAGTTATTTCAATTGTGTCTGACTCTTCCTGACCCTGTAGAAGTTGTCTTGACAAAGATATTGTAGTCGTTTGCCATTTCTTTCTCCAACTCATTTGGCAGATGAGGAAACTAGGGTTAAGTGACTTGTCCAGGGTCACATAGCTAGTAAGTGTCTGAGGCTAGATTCGAACTCTGAGAAATGAGTTTTCCTGACTCGAGACCTGGCACTATGGCACCACCTTGCTGCTCTACTTTAAGATAATCCTCATGCTGGGAAAACTTGTCTCTCTGCGTTAGGCTATAAATGATAACCTATTGTTTTGTTTTAGAATAAGTTGGTGAATCTGTCCCTGGCTAAAACACACATAGAGAGCCAAGTGTGAGCCAAGTGATGGTTTCGAGCATCTGAGGCAATCTTTGTATCCCCAGCATTTAGCATTGTATGTGACTACCTCTGAACCTGCCATCTTGACAACAAGGTTTATGGCAGTAAAATGGGGAGAGGCTTATTTAACATTTAACATTGCAGAGACATCCCATTCCAGCCAGTGATTTGTCCTCTGGTGTCAGGCCAATATCATATCATTTTCATGTCAGTTGAACAGAAGCTCCTTGAGGGCAAGGACTCCTGCATTTCTGTATTGGTGGCCTCATGCCTGGCAAACACAATCTGAAACACAATCATAGGTTACACGGTTCAGTTTGTCCCGTTGTAGTAATTAAAAAAAAATAAACATAATCTTACCAGAATCTTTTTGGAAAGAATCCAGTATTATCTAGAATTATTGGCAAAGTTAAATGTTTTGCTGGTTTTTTTTTTAATGGCAAGATTTTAGGTTGTTTAAAGGCAATTTGGAAAAGGGTGGAAGAGTAAATATGTAGGCAGAGATAATTTATTTCGATAAAATTTCAAAAGCCTTAAAAAAACCCACATAGGTTTCATAAGGGAAACTGGACCTATTATTTCAATGATAGGAAGACATTCCTTTTACCAGCGCTGGCAGGGTCCTTCTCTGACACTTGAGATCATACAATCATGAGATCATAGATTTTGATATGGAAATGACTTTCAAGGTCATCTAGTCCTATTCCCTTGGCCTTTAAAGTTGTCTAGGATACTTGACCAGAGTCACATAGCTCGGATGAATCAAAGGTGAGAATTGAATTCAGATCTTCCTTGCTTGGGGACCAGTTCTTTTTTCACTTTGCCACATTGTCTCTACCTGGTAGGCCCTTGTTAAATTCTTATAGATTAGTCAATAAGTTTCTTGAGGGCAGGAGTGATTTTGTTTTTGTCTTTGTTTCCCCAGTATTTACTACATCACACACAGGCCTTTAATAAAAGCTTGTTGCATTCATTCATAGCACTCTTGCCACCATATTGTGCTCCCTTCTCCTGGATCATATATCATGTCATGATGCCATATTTGGTACAGTGGAAAGAAGACTGGATTTGTTGTTAGAGAACCTGGCTTAAAATCTCAGTTTTAGTGTGTGGTGTTGAGTCAATTGCTTTAACCTCTGTGGGACTCAGTTTTATAATCTTCAAAATGAGTAGATTGCATGACCTTGAAGTTACCTTCCAGCTTTCCCTCTCCCATTTCCACCCTTTCCTTCCTCTTCTCCTCTTTCTCCTCCTTCCCTTCCCCATCTCTCCTGCCCTGTCCTGTCCTCTCTTGTCCTCTCCTCCTCTTCCTGTCCTCTCCTGTCTTCTCCTCCTCTCCTCTCCTGTTCTGTCCTGTCCTCTCCTGTCCTCTCCTCC
>NW_025354567.1:0-3286 GCF_016433145.1 Gracilinanus agilis
AGGCCGCACAGCTAAGAAATATCTGAGGCCAAATTGGAACCCAGGACATCCTGTCTCTAGGCTTGGATTTCTATCTACTAAGCCACCTAGCTGTCCCCCTCTGTTTCTTTTTTCACTTAAACTCATTCCATTAAAATGCCCATTTGTCAAATATTATTATTCATCATAATTGGCATTTCCATGGTGGCCAAAAGTAATTTATATACATTAGAACTCTTTGAGTGATAATTGTGTTCTTTTTACATGCATCTCTAGTACCAGGCACAGTCCTGAAACACTGTAGATGCTTAACAAATGCTCCATTGGGGGCTCCCTGGAGCCTCCACCCAACCCTATGAGGAGGTATTATAGCCTGTTGGTGAACCTATGGCACACGTGCTGGAGGGGGCTCATCCCCTCCCCTCTCCTCACATGCCTGAGAACATTTCTCACATCACCCAACCCTCTGCCCAACAGCCCAGTGAGAACGCTTCCTCCCTCCCCTGTCTGGGGTAAGATGGGGGGCTCACATGCAGCGTGAGGGTCGTAGTCTGGACACTTGGTCTCTAAAGGGTTCACCATCATTATACTATAGTCTTGCTAATCCTATTTTGTAATGTGAGGAAACTGAGGCTAAGGGCAGGCTCTTCTCCTCACACTATTCCCTGATGTTTTTGGCTATCCCGTCAGACTCCTTACAGAGGCTGATTGAGCTTAGTTCCACAAATTGCTTGACAGCCTCTGTTTTTAACATCATTTATTTTGTGAGATACCCAAGACCCCCCCCCACTTTGTAACACAGAGAATAGAGGGGGGAAAAGGGAACAGATGAGTGAAACTGACTGGCCAAATGACCAAGTGTGACATCATATGTAGCATTCCACACCAGGAGCCCCCACCTCCCTACACCTCCTCTCCTCTCTGGGACCAACACTGGCCACTGCTGAGCCCTGTGGTTCTTAAATGTTTCTCCTTCTATTTATTGTACTCATTGTGTCTAGTTTCCCCTAGTTACATTTTTTTCTATTCTGTATCAGTTAATAATAACTTATTGCTAACATTTGTGTAGTTCCTATTCTGCGTCCAGTGCTATGCTCAGTGCTTTACAATTATTATCTCATTTGATCCTCACAATAGTTTTGAGATGGAGGTGATTTATTATTCCCATTTTACAGTTAAGGAACCTGAGGTAAATAGAGGTTAAGTGACTTGCCCAGGGTCACACATCAAATAAGTGCCCAAGGTTGAATTTGAATTCAAATCCTGACTCCAGGTCCAGCTCTCTGTCCATTCCTCTTCTTCTGTGGAAGCAGCCTTATGTCAATAAGAGGCAAACAACCCTCCCAACCTCGTGTCAATAAGAGACGCAGGGTTAGGGCTTCAGTGTGGTAAGCCAGTACTTTCTCCATGTAAATGAAGGGAAATGGAGCCAATCCATAATCACTGCCCCGAACTGGGCAAACACCAGGTGAGACCACTGTAGCTCTCAGCTGATGGGGGTGATGTGGCTAACCACTCCCCCTTCAGCAGCTGACCCATTCACAAAGAGCAGATGGCAGCTCCGTTTAATTCTCGAGAGAGTAATGTCCCCTATTTCTCTTTGTAAAAACAAGTTTAATTTATGTCTTTTAAAAATCCTGTTTTACTGCTCTTTCATTTTCCCATCAACTTCATTTCCAAATATATCCTTGACACAGTGAGGGAAAAGAAAACAATGAAAAAAAAAGGCAGTTCAGCAAAAGTCAACCAACCCCTTAAGTAAGAAGGACTCTATCTGCAGAATTTCTCATCCGTAGCCTCCCACCTAGGGAAAGAAGCTACACTTTATCATCTCTTTTCCAAAGCTAAGCTCGGTTATGATAATTATCCTCGATGCTTTTTTCATTCTTTCCATCAACACTGTTGGAATTCTGCTTACTTTCCCTCGCATCAGTTCATAAACATCTTCTAGGGTTCTCTGAATCCTTTTTTGTCATTTCTTATGGCTCTGTGATATTCGCTTACATTCGGGGACTACAAATTGTTTAGCTATTCTGCTGCGCTGGATGGTATTTTTTCGTCTTTCCATCGTTCTCATTTTTAGATATAAAACCTCCTCACCAGGCACACTATCACCACCTACCCTAGAACGAGCCATTCTTTTGTAATCACATCTAGCAGCGTATACAACATTCCTCCCCCGTAGGACCCCATCTTCCTGCCGAGGTCGTCCTCTAATCTCAAGGAGCAGGAGCGGGTTTAACGGCAAAGGTCTCAGGGTTTGGATCATTCAGGAGGAGGATCGTGGCAATGCCTGCGGTCCAGAGGGTGTCATGGAAACAATGATGCCCACAAGGCCAACATCCCGGCAATGTCACAAGGGTTCAGTGAGTCATGTCGAAACCTGCTTTGAAAACTTTATAGTGTTCTGCACATATGTGAGCTATTATTATCATCACCAATCATTATTATTAATAATAATAATGATATCCCCCGAATGGAGGTGGGGTCTCAATCTCTGCCTTTGGACGTGTCCAGCCTGTCATGCCTGAAATGCATTTGGTGGAATTTGTCCTTCCTGTCTCCTGAGCTCATAATACAGAGAGGCGGTTCCCCTGAAGGTGAGCTAAGCCAAGGCTGTTGTATTCCATCTTTGTGATGAAATGCAGATTTCCCATTAAAAAGCAAATCCTTCATTTCAGGAGGCTGAATAGGAAGATACTTTAAAAAGCATTCCAGCTGGTTAAACTTAGGGTGCGGAAAGAAGGCCAATTCCAGACTATTCTCTGGCCCGGTGCCCATAATGTTTTCATTTGATTGTGAGTTGGATACATTTTCATTCATTTTAAGCTCTTGCCTTTCAGTATTTTGTTCCTCAGGGGCCTCTGTAATGTGGCTTGCCTTACTTTAATGACCAATTTCATTATTCTCCTTAAGGAGGGACTCGTGCTTGCTGACACAACTCAGGGAGATGAGGGGAGGAGATATTGATGTTCTCCCATAGCCTTTAACCACTTGGAGTGTTTCCATTGTTCTCTGGTTCACCCCCTTTGCAGCTAAACCGACTTTTCCAGAGTGTAGCTCTGACCACATCACAGCCTGCCCTAGAATCTGCAGTGGCTCCCTACAGCCTCCAGAATGTAGAAAAACTCCTCTCTGAGTTGGGCATCCTTTGCCCTTCCAGCACAATTTCATAAGATTTCCCCTCATGCACTCATACTCCCAGCCAACTGACCTGCTTTGGCCCCTCCTCCAACTGGGCAGGCCTGACATCTTGAGAATGCCAGAAAGAATTCCATCCTCACTTTTGCTTAGATCCTGGGACATC
>NW_025354568.1:0-2715 GCF_016433145.1 Gracilinanus agilis
ATTTAGCACACTGCCTGGTCCATAGTAAACTCTATAAATGTTAGCTATTGTTTACTAGGCTGCAGCCTTTCCCTCTTAAGCTAGAAAAGCATTTGGTATCACTTGCTGGAAATAAATTGCCATTCTTATAGGCCAGTGGGCGAGGGCCTGTTTGCAAGGGAGATTCAAGCCTTTTTGAAGCAAGTTGGAATTACAGAAGCAGATGGGCTGTGGGCTCTAGGATCATCTTTAAGATGCCGGGGACATGGTTCTGTGTTAAGTAAATATTTTTCCAGTGTCTGACTTAAGTGTGTGAAGAGAGCATATTTCTTGAAAGATGTAAATAAGCAGTGTCAGGAAATAAATATTGAAAAGAAACTTCAAAGCACCAAGATTTCTTTCGTTATAGGCCTTTGGGGCATCCCTCTGAGCAAGCAGTGACAGAGACAGAGGGGAGGCTTTTTGTTGTTGCTTGTTGTTTGGAGGGTGTTAATAGTTTAATGTTTCACATGTTCTATGTTTATATAAAAAGGGATATTGACAAAGAAAATGGTGCAGAAGTTGTTTGCCTAGAAAGATAGGATTTTTTTTAACTCTCATCTTCCCTTCTCCCCAAACCCTCATTCCCCCTCCCCCCCTTTTTTTTTTACCACATTGCAGATCTCGCCTTGCGGATTTTTTCACAAACTGCCAGCCTGAATCACGGTCTGTTAGCAGCTGTCTAAAGGAAAACTATGCTGACTGCCTTCTTGCCTACTCTGGGCTCATTGGTAAGATCCGAGGGGGAAGGAGGAGGTGGGGAATGAGGGAGAAAGAAATTCTGTCTGGTTTACAAATGCCCGCAGACCCTAACCACCTGACTCTGTAAAATTGCTCAAACATTTTCTGCTATGTTTTGACTTATAAGCCCTTCAGGAATACTCTGTAAAGAAAAAAGATAATAGATGGAAAAGGACAAAGACTACAAGTGAGGATCATTAAGGGAAGGAAAAGGACAAGGGAGGAACTGTGAAGTAACAGGCAATTGAGACAGCGGAATGGTTGGAAAATTGACAGGGTAGAACAACAGAAGAGAAGGAATGAGGTTTTGGAAGGAGAATCAAGTCAAAGTTAATTGAGAGTCTTGGTAGAATAGCAACTTGGATGTCATTTGATCCCGGAAAATGTGTTCCCCCACAAATTATTCTTTGGAAAGAATAAATCCTTAATGTTGGTATCCATCAATTCCTTAATATTCTGGCAAAGTCAACCCTCCGTGGACAAAGGCATCCAAAAAAATTGTCTCCTTTTCTTCCAAACCCAAGGCTTTTTGGAAGAGCATTCTTGTAACTATCTGGTGGGAGGTGAGATCAAAAATGGGTCTGACTGTGTTTGGGAGGGAACCAGGAGGGTAGAATCCCTGCATAGAAAACGTAGGCAAGGAGGTACAAGGGGAGAAAGCAGCCAGCGGCAGAGGCAGGTGTGATGTAGGGCAGGAGGATGTGTGGGTTTCCATTCCAGGGTGATTGGCATATTCTAAAACACAGTGAAGGGTGCCTAGAGATCAGGGAAATCACAGCTGTCAGCGGTGTAATAGCTTGTCACCACGTATGTTTCTAACAGGTGTCAATGTGGTGCTGCCCAAGTCACTAAACAGGTAAATGCCCCATGGAGAGCGAAGGAACAGGGTCCCCCTGGAACCAGAGAGGAGATCCTCTCCAGGAGCCAAAAAGGAGACCCCCAAAAAGTATTTACACCAACTCAGAAATAATGCAAGTGTTGAGGCGTCACTCCAACAACACAATTACTCTTCTTTAAAAGGTAGACAGGATGTTTTGTCAGGAGAGTCTCCTAGGGACATTTTCAATTTCAGTGACATTTCCAGTTATTGTTTTCTTCTTAGAAGATGTTCTGAATTTGCATTCGCTTCCTCCCTCTAAATGAATGAATCATCCCTTAGATGAGGGATTTGTATTAAATTTTTCTTTATTGTAATTTGTATTAAAATTTTATTCTGTATTAAAATTTATTTACCAGTTTTTTCTTTACTATTTGGGCCTCCAAATATGTTTTTAAGAATTGGCACCTTTGAATACCTCTGAAAGAAGACAAGAAATTTCCTTAAGGAACTAGAGATCTTGTCAGATACAGATCCATTAAAGGAACCTAGGGGATGTTTCACTTGAAAGCAAGAAGATCTGGGATGGGCCTGTGGGGTAGCTGAACTGGATCCAGAATATCAAGATCATCCTAGGGAAGAATTGGTCTTACTCTGCTTGAGCCCAGAGTTTACATTTAGAACAATGGATGGAAGACATCAAGAGACAGATTTCTAACTCTGTATGTCGACAAAATTCCCAACAAGTGTTGTGGAAATGGAATGGACTCCTTCAGGAGCTAGCAAGTTTCCCCATGTAAGAAGCCTAAAGGCAGATACTGGATAATGTGGTCAGAAATACTCTAGAAGGAGAGGCAGTGGATTGAGAACCAGACCTAGATATAGGAGATTCTGGGTTCAAATCTACCCTCACACCTCTTGGCAGAAGTCACTTTGCCCCTATTGCCTAGCCTTTATCACTCTTCTTTCTTCGAACTAATACACCGTATTGATTCTTGGGAAGTAAGAGTTTTTTAAAAATTGTAAAATATAATAATATAATAAGCATAATAACAAAATATATTATATTAGAAAATATTATAAATTTAAAATTAAATAAATTGCAAATAACATATTGTTTAACTATTATAAATTAAAAT
>NW_025354569.1:0-8999 GCF_016433145.1 Gracilinanus agilis
CCATATATGTGATGGAACTCCTTTAGCCTATGACTGTGTCACTATATGAACACTAGCCTTGTGTCACTATATGAACGGATTATATTGAAATTCAGAGAGGAGTGCCATTCTTAGGACTTAAGTGGTGTAACTCACAGCTGAGCCTTCAGGTTCCTCCATACTCCAAGGGAATATGAATTTATATCAAACAAAAAATCCCACAGAGTAGCTTACATTTTATACTCCATATAATCTTTGACCTAGTTAAAGTCTCCATTATATATAAGAAACAGCCTCAGGTACAAACAGTCTTCTGTGTCCTAACAAAAGCAGTATATAAATACTGGGAAATAAAAGAATTTCAAAAGTAAATAGCATGGAAAAAAAACCAAACCAACCACCTCTCTCCAAATCATATCCTATAGCAGGCAGAATGATTCAGGTTCTTTTTAGCACAGACACTCTTGTTTGCTATGGAGGGAAACCACTTTTCCCCAGTCTGTCTGAGCCGATGCATATTTCCTTTTGAAGCCATCCTGGGTTGTCCTGCTTGTCTCCAGATGTGAGTATTCGTGTTAAGTTTAGCACTGGAGGAGAGTGGGGCCCCTTTCTCTCATCTATGGAATAGTCACTTTACTTTGGATCATTCAGATGCTACTCTAATAATCTGAAGAGTTATTGATTAAACCCCAAAGTTGTGGGATTTAAATGTAGACTTTTCCCTTTGGAGTCATGAGCTTTCAACATTTGCACAAAAATGTATATGACATTGGCCTCAAAGTCAATAATTTGCACCACTCATTCATTAAATAGACATTTATTGAGTACTTGCTACGTGCAAGATATTGTATGAAGTACCGGGGAAAGAGGGAGGCAACGTAGATGAATAAGACAGGATTTCCATGTTTTTGCAGAATTTGTACTGGAGTCAGGAACTTAAAATTTATTTATGGTCTTTTTTTTCATGTAATTGAAGAAACTTGGTTGAGTTAGAGGGAGGGATGAAAGGATTTAGTCAGAATTTAGTTAAATGAGCTAAAGACTATATCTACTGACTTCCATAAATCAATAGTCCCTGTCACCTTACCCTTGACCTGCCAAAGCAAAATGTATGTGTGTTTCTGAGAGACAGGATTCAGAGAACCAGTAGAGCAGTGCTTCCATGCTCTCTGCATCTGAGAATGGGTTAAACCTGTCTTCAAATTACTGATCTGATGACCCGGACTTTGCTTTTATGGTTATTTCCTCATATTTGCTTGAACATGTATAATGGGTTTTTACCCTTCTGTTGCCAAAAAAGGTATATTCAAAAATATTCTTCCCAGTTTCAACTATAACCAAAGTAATTATACTTAACTGACCTTAACTGTCTACACAATGTTAAAACTGCAGAATGAAAAGCCAAAGATGCCTCTTATTAAGTCTTTATATCCACTCCAATCCAAATTCATAGATGTTTGGTATGGTGTGGAACAAACATCTGGAGGACTGAATTTCCTACGCTCCACCCAAATCATGTAGCTTTGTAGATAAAGAGTCTTGGTCTATGACGTTGGTCTAGACTACTCTAAAATGAGCTTTTCACCTTGGGTCTAATTTCATCTCAGACTCTTAAAACCTGCAATAATATTCTTCAAAGTCAAGCTGATATTGGGAGACCATCAGTTCAAGTGGACCTTCTTTTTTCTTTGAGCCTAATGCATAAAGATCTGTTTTATAATGTATGCTCTTATATCAGCAGGAAATGGACACACAAAGGGATTAATAACAGTCATGTGCAACTCACTAGTATTATTCTTTGTATTTGCCAGGAAGCTGAAAAATGCCTCTCCCTCATTTTGTATTAACATTTAAATACTCATTTTGTCATTCTGCTCTTTATGATTCCTTAACCCAATAAGACCAAGGACTGGAAGGAACGTCCTCAAACTTCAGATTCTTCTACACAATACTAGAAGCTGTGTTATCATTAAACCACTTTAATCCCCACATCAGTCAAAAATGTGTACAATAACACTGGTGACCAAATATATATTGTTAGATAAAAAATTCATAATTAATGTTGAAAAATTCTTGAATGAAGGTTTTGTTTCTCTTTTATTGTAAAGGGCAGGAAGGGTACAAACATTTATTAAGCACCTACAAAATGGCAGGTACTGTGCTAAGCACATACAGATATTATCCTTTCTGATAATTTTTTACTCATGTGTCTTATTTTGTAAGCAGGAGTGTGCTAGAAACAGTTCATATTGGCATGTGGGAACTGGTTTTAAATTTTCAGTCGGAGCATTTTTATACCTTGGAAATTGGTAAGTGCTACAAATGATGTTTTAGTGTTTTGTTGACTGCCTAGACATCAGAAAGTGAAGGAGAAAATGTTAATAATACAGATTAAATTTAATAGTGTGTCATGTTTTTTCAGACGGATTTTTAAATATTTTCAAACAAATGACTGTATTTTAGGCATTATTCTCTCCCCTGATAAAATACAAGTTGATCCAGGTTGATGATGCTTTCACTTTGATCTTTGTATCCTCACAGTTGCCATCAATGGTAGGTATTCTTGGTGGGAAATGTCTTCCATGATCATCTCTTCTCTGCAACCTAGTATCTTGAAGGGTTTTGAGGGTGGGGGGCACTGAGAAATGAAGTCTGTTTTTATCAGAGACTAGGCATGAACTCAGGTCTTCCTGACTCTGAGATGTAGTTCTCTATTCACAATGCCACATTGTTTCTCAAATTCGCTAGCTTAACTCTCTATCTTCATTATAGGCATTAGTAGAAGATAGTTTTAAAATCGAAATAGAGTCCCTACTATGACTCTTCAAGACTTCTGAAGTAAAGACATTATTTTGTAATAGTCACTAATGGCCTCAACAAACCTCAGATGTAACAGTTAAAACAAAATGATTTCTACTCCTGTTTCTGTTTGTAACTTCCTGTGTGACCAAAAGGAGGCCCGGTGGATAGAGTGCCAGGCATGGAATCTAGAAGATCTGAGTTCAAATCTGGCCTCAGACACTTATTGGCAGTGTTACCCTGGGCAAGTCACTTGACCACACCTGTAAAATGAACTGGAGAAGAAAACGGCCACTAATGCATTATTGGTGGAGTTGTGAACTGATCCAACCATTTTGGAGGGCAATTTGGAGTTAAACTCAAAGAATTATGAAACTGTGCATACCTTTTGATTCTGTAATACCACTACTGGATCTGTACATTGAAGAGATCATAAAGAAGGGGAAAGGACTACTTGTACAAAAATATTTATAGCTGCTCTCTTTGTGGTGGCAAAGAACTGGAGTTTGAGGGGATGTCCATCAACTGGGGAATGACTGAACAAATTGTGGCATATGTTGGTGGTGAAATACTGTTGTGCTATAAGAAATGATAAGCAGAAAAATTTCAGAAAAAGTTCTAAAGATCTACATTAACTGCTGTAGAACAAAATAAGTAGAACCAGGAGAACATACACAATAACAACAATATTATACGATGATCAACTGGGAAAGACATATTTTACTCTCAGCAATAAAATGATCTGGGAGAATTCTGAAGGACTTATGGCAAAGCATGCTATTCACCTCCAGAGAAAGAACTGTTGGAGTCAGATGAAGATCAAAGCATACTCTATTTCACATCGGTTTATTTATGGTTTTATTTTGGGGTTTGGGTTTTATATGAATATTCTCTTTCAATAATGACCAATATGAAAGTATGTTTTTCATGATAATACATGTGTAGTCCAGATCAAATTGCTTACCATCTCCAAGAGGGGAGAGGAAAAGGAGGGAGGGAGACAATCTGGATCTTATAATTTCAGAAAATTTATGTTGAACATTGTTATAACATGTAATTGGGAAAATAAAATATCTTTGAATAAAAAAGAAGAAAATGGCAAACCATTCCAGTATCTCTACCAAGAAAACCCCACAAAGGGTCACAAAAAATTGGACATCATTGAAAAAAGGACTAAACAACAAATATGGACTTCATCAAATTGCTTTTCCTCTCTTGTGCTCAGTTTTCTCATTCAATCACAAAATGTTAGACTGAAAGATCTCTAAGGTCTCCTACTTAAACCATAGCATACTGTGAGCAATAGAAATTAATGGATTTGTGAATTATCTTTCCTTTACAGCATGGAGTCCTAAAAAGATCAGAGACTTGGGTTTACATTCTATTCCTGACAGTTACTATGTGACCTTGGTCAAGTCACTTTCTCTGAGTATCTGATTTCCTCATCTGTAAAATGGGATTACTAACATTTGTACTAATTTTCTTTGTAAGCCTGTTGTGAGGAAAGCAAACTGTGCAAACTTTTAAGTACTATAGAAATGAGAGTCATTATTATTTTCCAAATGTTAGTGTATCTTACTGGTCTTAGCTGGGACATTTATTCCAAATTGCCTTCCATTTTGAAGAAAAATGAGAAGATCTGCATAGATCCTGAAAATAAACCCCAAGAGTTAGTATGACTCCATATTGCAACCTCCTGTTATTTCCTGTGAAACTTGTTGACCAATGTTATTGTCAAACATCAAAATGATGAATTGATGCCCTTAAAGAGTTTTCTTAGGCTTATGACAACATTTATTATTTTTAGACTAGAAATGATATAATAAAAACTCAAATGAGGGTATTCAAGAGAGTCAATAGCATTTGCTTCCAGAGGACAACTATAATACTACTTTGTCAGCACATTCTATCGCATGTGCATTTTTGTAGAGTTTCTGCCATTAAACTAAACCAACACATGTCATGACTTGATTGAACTTTAGGCGAGCATGTGGTGACCTGGTGAACTGATTTAGCACTTGGGACTGCTTCAGAAAAAGAACCCAAGATATGTATTCATAGTGGTTTTCTTTTAATGAAGTCTGCTGCTTGGATGGGACATCAAAAGTGTAACTAACGGGTATTAGTCATTCAATATGTGATCTTCATTAGAAATCATTCTGATTTGTGACTGGTTAGTCCAAGGACAAATCAGACCAAGGTCAAATGTGCGCCTGTTTTGTGCCACAGATTAGGTACCCCTTGCAAATGGATGCAGCTGTTTGCAATAATAATAATACTAAAAATGACATCATTTACAGAGAACATCATCAGGTTTGCAAGACTCTTTACATATGTTATTGCATTTGCTCCCCAGAAAAACCCTGGGAAATAAGTGATATACTTATCCACATTATACAGATGTGAAGAGATGAAGGGCAAAGAATGGCTAAGTGATGAGCCCAGTGGCACATAGGCATAGCTGGTAAGTGTCTGAGACCAAATTTGAACTCAGGACTTCCCATCTCTAGGGATGGCTCTCAATTCACTGAGCCACTGAACTGCCCCTAAGTGCTAGCTTCTTGCCAAGCACTGGTCTAGATCCTGAATACCTAAGACAGAAATGAAACAACTTTTGCTGTCAAGGGGAGGAAGGCAGGAAGCAAGAATACCCAGTTGTTGTTCGTTCATGTCCTACCTTTCATGACCCCACTTGGGGTTTTCTTGGTAAAGATACTGGCATGACTTGCCATGTTCTTTTCCAGCTCATTTTACAGATGAGGAAACTGAGGCAAATGGGTGCCTTGTCCAGGGTCACACAGCTGGTAAGTAAGTGTCTGAGACCAAATTTGAACTCAGGTCTTCTGCCTGGCCTTCCATCCATGGCAACACCTAACTGCCCAAATATAAAATATAAACAAAGTTAGTACAAAGCAAATTAACTGGTAGGACTTGGGAGAGAGTTAGTAGTTCAGAAAATGTAAGGAGTATTAGAGAGGAGCCTTGACAAGAGCTGGGATTCTAAGAGGTGGGGATGGACAAGGGGAGCATTTTATATAAAAGCTTGGTGTCAGGAGATGAAATGCCATAAATGGGAGTGGTTTGGATGGCATGTAGTGTGCCTTATAAGGATTAATGGGAAGTCAGTCTGGAAATTGAGGCCAGGGTCTACTAGAATGCAAGGCTTAGAAGGGTTTTGAATGCCAAACAGAAGAAATTGGAATGTAAGTCTTTCTGAAAGTGTGAGACATTATCTTTGCACAATGCAGTAGAAACCAATTTTCAAGCCAACAAACATGTATTAAGTGCCTATCAAGTGTATAATAGAAGGCTCTGTTACCTAAGTGGTCTCTGAAAAAGATGAAAAAAAGCTCTTTTGACATTTTCGAGTAGGCTTTTGGAGCATGGGGCTTCTAAGGCCTGTTGGTTTGGCTTAATTGTTCCTTTGCCTTTTACTACAGCAATTATAAATTATAATAAGGTATTCATGTAGAGATCATTTTAAAACTCAAGCTTAGGGCTCTTTTCAGTCCTTTCAAGTCATAATATTGAACAATAAGAAAATGAAGTGAGTTGACATTTGCCTAACACTCCCTCAAACACTGAAGTGTTGAGAGCAAATGATAAAGGAGAGGAAATGCAGGCATAGTCTGGCATGTAGCTTGGATTTTTGGAGAGAAGATTTCAAAGGATGTAGGCAAAAAAAGAATTTGGATCCATTGGACTAAGTTGCTACTAGGAAAATCAGCCCAGCAGCAACAGGGGAACTTCCAGAAAGAAATTTTGGAGACACAAAGAGAAGCCATTCTGATAAGGACAAAAGGGTGGAATTGACTACAACAATTGTTATCAATGCATAGGAAACTCTTTAAGCAGTTTAGAGTTTAAAAAGATATGTTCTAGAAGATGAAAGCAAAGGTGGGCCATAGAGAATGAAGGGGAAAACCAACAACCACAGTTTTAGAGGGTCTTGTAAGAATGTCTGGACTACTAACATTTTTTAATGAGCTGAAATGAGAGAGGAAAGCTAAGTTCATCACCCTTCTCATTCCAAAGTTGAGGAAACTGGGAGCCTGAAAGTTAAGCAATTTGCTCTACGTCATAAAGGCAGGAAATAAGAGAGCTAGGATTTGAACCCAGGGTCTCTGTCTCCAAATCTAACACATTTTTTTTTTTTTAGATTTTTTTTTTTTAAACCCTTGTACTTCTGTGTATTGTCTCATAGGTGGAAGTTTGGTAAGGGATAGGCAATGGGGGTCAAGTGACTTGCCCAGGGTCACACAGCTGGGAAGTGGCTGAGGCCGGGTTTGAACCTAGGACCTCCTGTCTCTAGGCCTGACTCTCACTCCACTGAGCTACCCAGCTGCCCCCAAATCTAAAACTTTTTAATGTTGCATATGTAACATTTTGAAATGTTCCAAAATGTATTTTACGAACACTAGGACATAAAAATATTTCCTAATCTGCTTTTCCATTGAGAAAGAAAGCACAAAAAACATCCCTTTCTGAATGAAACCTGAAAATAAAACAAATTTGTCCATCAACAGATTTTTTTTTCTTCAAATTTTAGATATTTCTTGCCCAGTAGTAGAATTCCTGGGCCAAAGGCTGTGAGTAGATTCATGATTTTTCTTGAGTAATTAAAAATTCTTTTCTAGGACAGTTTGACCAATTCATTGCTGCAACTATCAACCTCTATCATTGACTATGCCCATTTTTTTTTTGTATCTTTGCCAATTTTCTGGGTTAATGGTGCAATCTTAATGTTTTAATTTGTATATCTCTTATTAAGAGAGAAGTTTTCATGTGGTTGTTGCTAGTTTATAATTGATATTTGAAAACTTGTTTTATATCCTTTGACCTGTTGTGGAATAACTCTTGGTTTTATACCTTTTGTTATTTCTTGGTAGATCACGAATATCAGACCTTTATTGACAGTATTTGATGTAAAGTTCCCTCCCTCCTCCCCTTAATGAAGCTTCCCTTCTCATTTTAGCTGTATTGATTTTGTTTGTGCAAAAATATTTTCTTTTTATGCAGCTGAAATTGTCAAAGGAGCTATTAGGTGTTAGAAAAGCATCAATCGGAAAGTTAGTAGAGGAATCAGGAAAGTAGGATGTTATTGAAGCCAAGACAGAAGAAGGATTCAATAAGCATGGTCAACAGTGGCAAACCATTCAGAGAACACTGAAGTAGAAAAATTCATTCAGTTGAACAATTAGGAAGATCATTAAGCACTTTGGAGCCTGGAGTTTTTCTTAGATTTGAGGGAGAAGTTGGATATTAAGGTGATAGTGGGTGGGGACAAAGTAGAGGCAGTAGGTGTACATTATCCACTAGAGAAGTTTAATTAAGAGAATTTAGATGGTAACTGGAGGGGGTGGCAGGAGCAAGGAAAGATTCTATTTTTGAAAAGGCAGAACTGTGCAATTTCATAAACATAGGAGAAAAAGCTAGTTTAGTAGGAAAGACTGTAGACTGGAGAGAGAGGGGATAATTAAAGGAGCAAGGTCCATTAAACTTTGAAACAAAGAAAGGTTTCATCCAAACAGACCTGAACATTTTCTCTCCATAGGCAAATGTAGCAGAGGAAACTACCCTGGGCCTCTCAATTCCTCTTACTGGAACAGTAAATTGCATTATAATTCTTTACAATATCAGAATTATTTTAAATAAGTGGAGTTTCCCTCTCTAACCTGTTCTTACCTGACTGTAAGGTGTTAATTGTGAAAGTGTTTTGTTGGGAGTGACATTTGTTCCTAAAGTTTTGCTTTTCCCTGAAAAAAAAAATTGGCAGTGGGAGGTGGAGGGGGGGAGGGAAGAGAGGGTGAAAAAGTAAATGCTTGGGAATTCAAAATTAAAAGAAAAAAAGTATGGCAGTAACAGTCACCTCTTGACTGTGAAACTTGTACTTACTAAATTAAGTTTTCAGTTGCCCTTTTGTAATTCACTCAGTCATTATGGCCCCTTTATCTTATGAAACACAAAGCATGAGGTCATATTTGCTTCTTTAGAAGCACTTTGAAATACTTCAATTTAATTAAAATTTTTTTCCATATTAATCATTTTTGTAATAGAGTAATCTTTTAAAATCAAAACCCCAAATCATATACCCATATAAACAAGTGATAAATCGTACATTTTCTTCTGGATTTCTACTCCAACAGTTCTTTCTCCAGATATGTATAGCTTTCTTTCTTCCTTCCTTTCTTTTTCATTCTTCTTTCCTTCCTTTCTTCCTT
>NW_025354570.1:0-1171 GCF_016433145.1 Gracilinanus agilis
ATATTATATAACTTATGGATATTATATTATTAATAATATAATAAATCTTATTAAATATTTTACTTATTACTTTATTATTATTACTACTACTTCTTAAATATAATACTTGGGATATTTGAATATTAATTTTAATCCTCAGAGTATACAGAAAATAATTTGAGAAGGGAAAGTTCTATGTGGATTTGAAGGAGGGTGGGCAAGAAAGACTTCCTGCAAAAGGCAAGATGGAACTTGTCTTTGAATGAAACCTGAGAAGGCAAGTTAGAGACTTGTGTGTGTGCACGTGCGTGCATGCGTGTGTGTGTGTGTGTGTGTGTGTGTGTGTGTGTGTGTTTCCATTTCAATGGTTGCTTCTGCTTGATATTTGCTTTCTTACTTGTTCCTGGTACTGTTGTGTTGCAGTTAGTTTAGGAGATTTCAAGGCACACAGTACAGGGAGGAAAATGTGAAAGAGCATTGTTGAGCAGATTTCTTTGGGTTGGGCAATCTGCCTGGAGTTTTGAATTTTTGAGAAAGGGCAATGTTTCAAGTTGACCTCCCTATCCTACACTCTGCCACACACCTGTTTTAACCTCCTCCTTGTGGATGCCACTTTCTCTAGATTCATTCATTTCTTAAAATATGTCAAAAATAATGAATTTTTGCTTTATTACTTCTGGACCAAAGATGAATTATTCTGTATTGCATACTTCTAAATAAAAATTTAATGGAAAAGATTATTTTAATCACAATTTAATCTAGCCTTACTTATCACCATAACATTTTGTTTAGCCCTATCAAGAAGGTCACTAATATCCTTTTTTCCCACATTGCTTCTTCCTCATAATATCATAGTATTCATGTTATGTTACAAAAAGTAAGGAGACAGATTTCACAATCTCTTCAATCCATCCTATTCACAAAAATCATGGGATTTAGAACTAGAAATGATCTTTTATTTGTTGTTGTTCAATCATTTCAATCATACCTGACTCTTTGTGACTCTATTTGGGGTTTTCTTGTCAAAGATACTGGAGTGGTTTATTATTTCCTTCTCTAGTTCACTTTATAGATGAGGAAACTGAGACAAATAAGGTTAATTAAATTGCCCAGTCACATAAGTATTAAGTATCTGAGGTCAGATTTGAAACTGGGTTTTGATTTCTGGCTCAGTAATCTATACACTGCATCA
>NW_025354571.1:0-4779 GCF_016433145.1 Gracilinanus agilis
AGAGAGAGAGAGAGAGAGAAACAGAAAGAGAGGAAGAGAGAGAAGAAAGAAAGAGAGAAGAAAGAAAGAGAGAGGGGGGAGAGAGAGGAGAGGGAGAGAGAGGGGGAGAGGAGAGGGAGAGAGAGAGAGAATGACACTTACAATTACAAATTTCTATCTACAGCATCCTTAAATAATGCCCAGCATCTAGTAGGTGCTTAGTAAACTCTTAATTTATTGTTTTCTTTTTCATTCTTCCTGGGCCCTCAGTTTTGCCCCATCCCCCTGATCCTGAGAAGGTTCAGTGCTTCAAGGGTCTCTTGGGGACCTTGAGCTCTTGGAGCCAACCTCTGATGGACTGCGAGGATGCTCTGACCCCTGACATGTGTGAGGATGACACATGTGAGGATGTTCCAACCCAGGAGAATAAAAGTGTCAGCAAAGACACAGCCATCCTTAACCTTATGATCTAAAGGCTCATCACAGCCAAAGCCATTTTGGGTATTTCTTAAGACTGTCACCACCCCTCTCCTCATAGTTTATGAGATCCACCACATGAGATCCACCCCTAATTCCGAAATATAATGTAGAAGAACACAAGGCTGGACCCCTAAGGAAGGCCACCCAGTTAATTGACTGCCAGGGTTGTGGCTTTGCCACACGGAGGTCTCCCCAGGCTCTCTTGCTTTCTTCCCACCTTCACACCGGTTTAGAAACATCTACCCAGAAACATGAGTTAATTCTACTGTTCTAGGATGGCTTCAGGAGGCCAGTCTGGATGGAGCCCATGTCAGGATTCTTAGTGACAGCCAGATCCTTTCTTTCACAGATTATTAGCCCACCCATTCCGCCTACATCCCATCTTTCTCCCTACCCTTTCCCAGACAGATGTATGTGATTGGACCATCTTATATGAACTCAAGACATTGAACAGCTCACATTAGCAAAGACATCATTGCTCTGACTTGGCATGTGCCATGGTTGCCAAGGCCTTGACACCTGCCTGCTGGCCAGCCACCTTTACTTAGATCCACTAAGCGCCCAGCTAAGGCATACATATGGATGCATCCGTGCCCAGCATTCTTCTCGCAGCTTCTTCGTCTTGCTTATCTCTTGAGAACTTGTCTGTGCTAATGGCCCCTTCTGGCCCTCAGTGTTCTGCCAAGAGGGCCAGAATGCCAGCTCCCAAACTTCTTTCTTTGACTTCTCTGTCTGATCAGAGGATTGAATCCTAAAGCACTGTGGCTTCTCTTCACCATTATAAATAATATCCCTGAATTCTCTTCTTCTAGGCAAGGTGGACCCTGGTTGTCCACTATCCCAACTTCTCTTGACTCCAAGTTCTCACAGTTAACAGAGGAGTTTGGGGATAAGTTGGAGCCTCGCCATGCCCATTTCAAAGCAGAGCTCTCACTCCTTCTCGGAGAGTCCTGGCTGTTCTATCACTATTTCTCAAGAATTCTTTTTGGGGGACAACTAGGTGGCTCAGTGGATTAAGAGCCAAGATCCTGGGTTTAAATATGGCCTCAGAGACTTCCTTGCCATGTGACCCTGGGCAAGTCACTTAACCCCCATTGTCTAGCCCTTACTGCCCTTCTGCCTTGGAATCAATACACAATAAGGGTATTTTTTATTTAAATTTGAATTTTCTTTCATTTTAAGGGTTGTTTTTTTTCTAAAGAGTCCATGTTGGCCATGACCCAAGTGATTCTCATACCCCTCCATCTTCCAGGGCAGCAGAATGTTTTCCTGACATCCATCTCTCCTAGCAGAGCTCTCTTTTCAGCTATAACCACTCGCTAGAGGAAGCTCCTTCTTTACAAGGACACACCTCACTTTCCTGCTCGCTGTAGTTAATATAATTTCCCAGAATTGAGCGGAGCCTGTGCCCTGGCCCCTGGCCCCATCAAGTGTGCTCATACCCCAAGGGAAACCTTTCCCTGTGGCCGTAGGCCTTCTACTCCTTTCCTTCCCCCGACAGACTTCCAGGTTGGATGACCAGGGCCCCCTTCATTACAAACACCAGACCTGGTGAGCTTGGTCAAATTATATGTCAGAATAACAAATGCTTCTCTCCAGCTGGTTCCCCTTTGTCCAGCCTTGGAGTCCCCCCGACTTCCTAGGGTTCCTCTCCTATAGTCCCTAGGGCTGGTTCATCAGCACTGCTGATCTGGAAGATGGCGGCCGCCATGTTGGAAGCACAGTTCATGGTGAGCCCAGTCACTACCCCTTTGAGGGTGGCCATTTCTGACTAATCTGAACCACAGCAGCACAAGCTGGGAACTCTCCGGCCGCCCCAGTGCCTCAGCGTATTCAAGATGATCCTAAATCTGCCCTCTCATCCTGTCTTCTAATCAGTCGCACGGTCATGGCCAACAGAGCTGCCAATTCTCTAACCATAAGCTATCCAGTTATGGAGCCTTACAGAAAGGCTCCCTGCAAGCCAGTAAGGCTGGCCTCTTGGCTGGTCCTCAAACATGACCTCCATCTCCCGGTCCATGGATGTTGCTGTTTCCTTCAAGCCTCCTATAAAATCCCACCTTCTAGAAGACGCTTTTCCCAATCCCCATCAAGGCTGGTGCCTTCCCTCTCTTAATTATTTCCTATTTGTCTTATAGGAACCATTTTTGTACGTGGTGGTTTGCATGTTGTCTCCCCATTAGACTGGGAGCTCCTTGGAGACTGGGACTATTTTTGTCTGTCTTTGTATCTCTAGCCCTTATGGCAGTACCTCGCACATCGTAGGTGCTTGATAAGTTATTGCTGATTGAACTTGAAGGGCACAACTATTATTATCCCCATTTTACAGATGGGGAAATGGAGGCTCAAAATGGTTCAAAGATTTACCTAGGGGGCAGCTAGGTGGCTCAGTGGATTGAGAGCCAGATCTAGAGATAATTCTTAGCTGTGTGACCCTGGGCAAGTCACTTAAGCCCACTTGCCTAGTCCTTGCTACTCCTCTGCCTGAGAACCAATATGTAGTATTTACAGTGAAGCTGATTGCCATCCCCCCACACACACACACACAAAAAGTCTCTGGCCTCCAAGACTTTGTGGACATGCCAGCTGCCATTTTGTTTGCTTCTCTGTGCATCTGCCCAGGTAACCATGGAAACAACTTCCGGATCCACGTCAGCAGCGGGCTCCTCATGCGAGGTCCTCGGCCCTTGGACCGAGAACAGAACTCATCCCACGTGCTGGTGGTGGAGGCCTATAATTATGACCTGGGACCCATGAGGAGCTCCGTCAGGGTAAGCCCACCGTCCTCGGGAGGGGAGTGCCATGGTCAGGGCGTCCAGCCTGGGGCTTGGAGGTGGGAAGGGCTTGGTTGTCATGGGACCCCCAGCAAGTCACTTACAAGCTCCAATTTCCTCTCCAATAAAATAAACTAATAAAAGCCTTCAGACCTTCCTCACAGATTTGTAAAGAATTCCATGAACCTTAATGTGCCCCTTAAACGCCATCCATCTATTGTTATTTATTCTTCTCTATCCCGACAAATCTAAGTATAAAACCTATTATAAGGAATAATTATATTATTTAGAAACTGACTTTTCTATGAACTCTTTAAGGCTTTCAGAATACTTCAGAGACATTATTTCATTTGAACCTCACAACAACCCTGAAAAGGAAATAAACAGATTATTGTCCCCATTTTACAGATGAAGAAATTGGGGCAGACAGAAGTTAAGTGACTTACCCAGGTTCATATGGCTAGTAAATAAATGGCAGAGGCAGAAGTCAAACCTACACCTTCCTAATTGCCAAAGTGCTATTTTTTCTGTCTGCTGTGCAATATGGTCTCCCTAAAATATCAGGGGGACCTCACTCATCTGTGTCACTGACAACAGGGCCATGTCAATGGAGTAGTGAGCTTGGGCTTGGCCACAAATGGTTAGAGTGAGGGGCAAGAGATTGGAAGAATTTTGGCCGCTACGTGGCCTGGAGTCAGGAAGACCTGGGTTCAATTCCAGCCTCAGACTAGCTGTGTGGCCCTGGGCAAGTCACTTAACCTCTGTTTGCCTCAGTTTCCTCATCTGTAAATTATAGATAATGATATCACCTACCTCCCAACAGTTGTTGTGAGAATTAAATAAAAAAAATAATTATAAAGAGCTTAGCACAGGTCCTGATACATAGTAAGCACTATGTAAATAGTTGCTATTGTCATTGTTGTTATTAAGCCTTCTAAATAGAACCTGGGGCTCTACTGACAGCCATAGATTCAACCTATCTGTGATCTTGGGCAAACCCTTTTGTTCTGTCTGTGCCTCAGTTTCCCCAACAGTGGGAGCAGTGTACTGAGCTACCCATAGGGGAGCAGAGGTGAGAGAATGATAAAAAAAAAAAAAGCAGGAGAACTAATAGATGTGAAAGATACTCTTAGTGTTCACAATTACATACATGCACCTAAGACTTCCCAGATCCCTTCCCAGTTCTTACCTGGCCCTCTTCCCATTGGTCTAAAAGACACACCAGATCGATATTCTTTCCCAATGATCAGTCCCAAATCTGGGTCTAATAAAGCTAAATGGGAGAAAGAATTCAGGACAATTCCCTGAGCACAACTTAACTGAAGGTCTGTACTGTAATACTGTCCTTCAGTGACCTACCCCAGGCAGCACCTAAGCCTGGATGGTTATTCAGAGGAATAAGGTAAGAGGAGGCCTTCTTTTGTGTCAAATCTTGGTAGGAGGGGAATTAGAGCCTTTCCAAGGTGTGAGCCTTCTATATGACTTAGGAAACACTCATTAGAATATGCAGATTCTTTTGGGTTGCTTAATTCTAAGAAATGAATGA
>NW_025354572.1:0-1344 GCF_016433145.1 Gracilinanus agilis
GGATGGGGGAGGGTCCCACTCTCTATCTCTAAAAGTTTCACCATCACTTCTCTAGAATAATAATAATAATAATATAATATAATAATAATAATAATAATAATAATAAAGACATAAAGGTCAAAAGAGATGGTTTCCCCCTGATTTACTAGTGCACTCAGCCCATATTCTATGCATGGGATATTGTCAGAAATAAAGACATCCCTGGGCCATAATTCTGAGCTGAAGATGCAAACTTTAATCATGGTATATTACAGATGAAGCTCATACCACGTCCGGTTTTGGTAAGACCCCCCTATAGATCAGATACGCAACAGAATGTTTTATTGGTTTTTGATAGCTAATTAGTATGTCATTAACACAGCAGAACTTACAGAAGATGTTAAGAACCGGGATGGTGCTTGATTACAAGGGTTTAAAATATTTGCTACAAAGTCTTCAAAATTCAGCAAATTTTAGCTCTCCTACTTAGGTCAGAATACCCTTTGTTGGCCACAATTCTCTAGGAACCTTTAGTGGCATTAATCTTTAAAGGATCAAACACCTAAAGAAAACAAGGCTCTTTTCATACTATCTTATCAGGCCAACTATATACACTCTCCACTCAATGAATCCAGCACTTTTGCATGAGTTTCAGCTTGTCTAGAAAACTACACAGATTTAAAGTCTTTATTCCTTCAACAGAAGTTCTTAATATATTTAGTTGCTATAATATTCTAATACACCAAACTCTGTCCTTTCCAGTCCTATGGTAAATATTCTATTATTCTATTATTATTTATTATTATTATTATATTACATCTTATACAATTAGTTTACTAACTGCATCTAACTCTTTCTAAAACTTATGATTGCAATTACTTATCTAAAGGATTATATGTGATCACTTGGTTTATGATCAATAATATAAGGGAAGTAGAACAATTTGTCTTTCAACATTCAAGTGGAAATGTTCATCAGGCAACTGGAGACATGGCGCTGGATCCAATAGACAAATGAGTTATATAAATTTTTGACTTATATATGAAAGCAACAAAGGAAAAGAAAATCAAACCTGAAGTTTATCAATAAGAGCTAATAAAAAGGGATGGTAGAGAGGACTGAATACTTCTGAGAGGTCAAGAAAGACGTGGATGGAGAGAAAGTGCCAATAAATCATATAGCTTCCTTTTAAGAAAAATTGAATAAAAATATGTAGTACAAAGATTAAAATATAAACATAAAGAGCCCCAGGGTCAGGTAGTATAAGAGGAAGAATATTCAATTTCTGTCACTTCTGCCTTATTCTCTCAAGCAGACCGGGTGAATTCTGTGATGATATGGAAAAAGGATAAGTTGGAACATATC
>NW_025354573.1:0-4323 GCF_016433145.1 Gracilinanus agilis
TGTCTGTTTCTCCCTCCTTCCCCCTTCCTCTGTATCTCTCTTTGTCTCTGTCTCTCTGTCTTTCTGTCTCTCTCTCCCTTCATCTCTCATTCTCTCCCCTCCTTCTCTCTGTCTGCTTGTCTGTATCCCTCCCTCCCTCCCCGTTCCTCTGTAGCTCTGTCTCTGTCTTTCTGTCTGTCTCTTTCCCCCTTCCTTTCTCTCTGTCTTGCCCTGTGTCTCTCAATATCTTTCTCTCCCTGCCTCACTTTCTGTCCTACTAATAACTCTAAGACAGAAGGGCAAGAACTAGGCAAATGGGCTCAAGTGACTTGCCCAAGATTACACTAGGGCATCCTTTCTTGCCCATGTATTTCTCAGGACTCTCTACCAACCACCACAGGTTTCACCATGGCAGCTCTTCTTCCAGATAGTTCTTGGTCTTTCTCTGAAGACAAAGAACCTCAGCCCTTTGCTGGGATCCAAGGCAATGCCTGAAGGTCAATATGAAAAATAACTCTTTCACAGGCCAGCTCTCAGAGCTAATCAAGGCAGCTCTCCTTCCTTGTCCCATTAAGGCTTCCAAAGCACTTGCCTCACAACAGGTAGTGTCACTGTTGTTGTCCCCATTTTACAGATAAGGTTGTCGAGCCCCTGTGAGATATGACTTGTCCAGGGCTACACAGTGTAAGATGCCAGCAAGCATTAGAGCCCAGTCTTTCCACTCTAGGTCTATCCTCATAGGCTTCAGTTAGAAAAGATAGTTTCCATTTTTCTGTCTCCAGTTCCAGGCAGAGTGGCATAGTGAAAAGAACGCTCATTTTGGAGGTTCAAATCCCACTTTGGACACTTCCTGGCTGTGTGATGTGGGGCAGATCATTCAGCATCTCTATGCCTCAAACTCACTAGGGCTTATCTACTAAGTCATGGCAGGGCTGCTGTCTGCTTTGGTGAAGGAACTCTGTTTAGAGACTTTCCTAAGTCTGATTAAATCACAGATCCTTTGTCTATTTGTGCAGCCCTAACAAGATGGAAGGTATGGTAGGCTGGGTTAAGAGCCCTACTTAGACACTACAGACCACTCTGTATTGACTACAGGCCTCAGTTTCTTCACCTGGAAAAGGGGAGTGAGAGAATGTATGACTCTTCTTCCAACATTCTATATTCCAGCCAAATTCTATCTTGCTATGCTCTCTCACCTTCCTTCTTTGTGTCTGTCTTCCCTGATCCTCTACCCTTCCCAAGCCTGGACCACTCCACAATCCCTCATCATCTCTGTATTGAAATCCCTTATTTCCCTTCATGGTCAAGTTCAAATGCCACCTCCTCTCTGAAGGCCTCCCGGCTCTCCTCCTCTTTTCTGCCCTGACCAGGAGCTTATCCCCTGCTCAAATTACATCTCCTTTCCAACTCCCAATGGGCACTTCTTACACTTGCCACATCCTAACTTGTGTTGTACTTACCTACTTACCGGTCTCACCGTCGTCCCCCACGCCCCATCTCTGCCTCACCTCTCCATCACGCTCCCAGCTCCCTGGAGTTATATCTGGGCCATTTTTACTTTTATATTGCCAGTGCCAAGCGCCTGGCTTTGTCCAGAACTTGTTTAACTGAGTCCCTAATGACCCTTCCAAAGCCCTAAGAGTAGGCTCAGGTTCTAGGATTTTGAAGCTGTTGTTTTCTTCTCCCCTGAAACAAGGATACTAATCCTTTTGCTCTCAGGCTTTCAGGCCTGTTGTGAGGAAGGCACTTGGGAAACTTTGTCATCACCTTCTGAGCAGCCTGCTCCACTTCTGGACAGCTCTGATTTCAGGAAGTTCTTTCCTTAAACAGAAAATGTCAAAATCTGCCTTTTTGCATCTTTGGGCCAACAACCTCTCCCCTTCTCCTCTACGGCAGGATTCTCAGCACCATCTGGTGGTTCCGCAGGAAAGGAAACTCCCAGGCTTGTTGGCCAAGGTCCCTAGACCCAGATTGGCCTTGCCATTCTCTTCCCAGCCATACCCGCCATTTGGGATTTTGTTTGGTCATTTTTCAGGTGTTTCTAATCCTTCAAGTGACCCCCATTTGGGGTTTTCTTGGCAAAGATACTGGAGTGGTTTGCCATTTCCTTCTTCAGCTCATTTTACAGATGAGCAACTGAGGCAAACAGGGTGAAGCAATTTGCCTTGGGTTATTACAGCTAGTGAGTGTCTGAGGCCAGATTTGGACTCAGGGAGATGTCTTCCTGACTCCAGGCCAGGCCCTCTGCACCACCTAGCTGCCAGTTGTGGTTGGTAGAGTTAAAATAGAAATAACAATTGAATTTTATTCAATTTATTTATTAGTTTCACCTTGTTCCTCCCTTTCTACTTGTCTGCTCTCCTTCTGTTCTTCAATAATGATATCTTCTTTCAATAATTATAAAAAACAACTTCACATTCAATTAAGTGACACACTGGAAAGGGTGTTAGATGTGGAATCAAAAGGACCTAAGGGATAGCTTGGTGACTCAGGGGATAGAGCACCAGGCCTGGAGATGGGAGGTCCCAGGTTCAAATCTGGCCTCTGACCCTTCCTAGCTGTGTGACCCTGGGCAAGTCACTTAACTCTAATTGCCTAGCTCTTACCACTCATCTGCCTTGGAACCCATACTTAACATTGATTCTAAGACAGAAGGTAAGGGTTTTTTAAAATTTTCTCACACTATCAGATTTGCGATTCTAGGCAAGTCACTAAGCATCTCTCTGCCTTGACCTAGGGATATTAGAAAGGATCCTTTACCTAGAAATACCCCCTATAGCCATCTGGTACAGCGCCTGAGATCACACCATAAACACTTATTTCTTTCATGCCAAGATCTTGTCCCTTTCTGAAATACAGAAATTCAGGAAAGGAACCTAGAGCTCTAATGCCCAAAGTTGACCAACATTTTCTATTTTTCTGCATAACAGCTAGATAGCAGAATTGAACTGTGAGTCAGTATCTTCCTATTTATGGGCCTCAGTTTCCCCATCTGCCAAATATCATTGGATGATCTCAAAAAAGCTCTCCCAGCTGTGATATTGTATGTTCTGCTTGAAGATTTTCCCCAATTTTATGTCCTTTGATTTTATGCTCCTCCAAGCTTTGATGTTCTATGTTCTATTTTCTCATATTTCTTCCCCAGCCCCCATTGTGTGACTTGCTAAAGGCCACCCAATGTGTCAGTGGCAGGCTAGAATCCAGATCACTTGACTCCCAGACCAGAACTCTCTCCACTAGACTGGGCCTGCATGTTCTCAGAGGGTAGTGAGAGTGTCTCCTCATTCTCCCAAATGTGGTTTCCATCTATGTGTTGGGTTCTGACTCCTGAGGTCAGGGGTTATCCTGACTGTATCTGCCTTACCATTCCTTGGTTTTCCCTTGAAGAACAGGTGAAGCATTTTAGTAAGAGCACCAGAATCTGTTATGTTACCAGGAGGTCTGAGAGTGAGTCCAAAAAGGGAAATGAGAATAAAGAGCTTGTTCCAGGGAGACCAGGTAGGAAAATCTTCAAAGGTGAGTGGGACTGGGGACATCTCGGTGACTCAACAGATTGAGAGCCAGGTCTAGAGACAGAAGGTCCTGGGTTCAAATCTGGCCTCGGACACTTCCTAGCTGTATGACCCTGAGCAAGTCACTTAACCCCCATTTCCTGGCCTTTACTGCTCTTCTGTCTCAGAACTAACATACAATATTGATTCTAAGATGGAAGATAAGGTTAGGGTTTTTTGTTTGTTTGTTTGTTTTAAGAGGGATTCATGTAATGATATGGAATAAAGAGGGAGAGTCTGGGCACAGTCCATAGGGTGAATGTAGGACTAGAGGTGAGGGAGATCTTAGAATTTCTAGATTGTATTTTTAAAGGGATGGTTTTGGAGTATATTTATATTGATTCTAAGATAGAAGGTAAGACTTTTTTTTAACACTTATCTTCTGCCTTAGAATCAATACACAGTATTGATTCTAAGGCAGAAGAATGATAGGGGCTAGACAATAGGGGTTAAGTGACTTGCCCAGGATCACACATTTAGGAAGTGTCTGAAGCTAGATTTGAACCTGATACTCCCATTCCCCCTGCTTTTTTTCCAGTTTTCCACAGAGCCACCTAACTGCTCCATTAATCCATCTGGTGGCCCAGCATTGTAGGTATTTCCTAGAAAGAAAGGAAAGAAGGAAAGAAGGAAGGAAGGGAGGAAGGAAGGAAGGAAGGAAGGAAGGAAGGAAGGAAGGAAGGAAAGAAAGAAGGAAGGAAGGAAAGAAAGAAGGAAAGAAGGAAGGAAGGAAGGAAAGAAGGAAGGAAGGAAAGAAGGAAGGAAGGAAGGAAAGAAGGAAGGAAGGAAGGAA
>NW_025354574.1:0-8653 GCF_016433145.1 Gracilinanus agilis
GCTTCAGCCAGAAAAAGAGAGTGTGTCAGTCCACTGATTTGATTTTATTCTGCCTATGTCATTAAGTAACTGTCTATGTCATGGCGTAAAACAGGAAGCCAGTTGGCTCTTAGGGAATGTAGTTTCAGACTCCTAAACTTCCAAAGGAAGTTTAGATCAGAGACCCCAAAATTTCAATAAAACACATCTACACAATTACTTAGTTTCTTTAAAATTGGATTTGTCAAAACTTTTGGCTTTAAAAGATTGCTCTTTAGCAAAAATGAATAATATAGAAATAGCAATCAAGTGATAAAATGTGTACAACCAAGTGGAATTACTGATTGGCTCTGGGAGTCAGGAAGGGAAGAAGGGAGGGAAAGAAAATGAATCATGTAAACATGGGAAAATATTTTTAAATGAATATTTTAAAAAATTGAATGTCATCATAAATGTTGGGTGTTTTAGTAATTTGTTTGTTCAGGAAGAGGTGGTAGAGTTGCTCGTGAGGATCACTGAGTATAAGAGTGGCAAACATTAGTCCCACACAAGAGTATGAAGACCACAACACTTTCAAGAGTAGCCATAACCAAATTCAGATGTAATTGGAAGGTACTTAACAATATAAATAAAATGCAACAAAATAAAGATATTATTATATTAGTTAATTAAGTAAATATGTGGCCTGCAGAGATCCTTCTGTGTCCCCTGTTTCTATTTGACACCATTGGTATAAGGCACCACCTGCTCAGAAAATTCATGTTATCCAGGGATACTGAGAAACTACATGACTTACCCAGAACTATAGACCAGCCTACCAGAAGCCACACTTGAAACTTCCTATTCCTGTCATGGAAGTTAGCTCTCTGTCTGTCTCACTGCACTATCTCTGTCATTTATCGTAGGTAATTTTTTTCCCCTTTTTATAGAGGTGGAGATATATTTATCATTTGGTCTCTATTTCTCATCTCTCCAATTAGATTTGTATTTATTTTTTGATCTATTGTTTTCATCTCTCCAGTTAGATTTGTTATTTTATTGTGGGGATAATATTTATTGTTTCCCTTAGAATATAGCAGCCCTTCAACTGAATGCAATAGCAAGAGACCACCATGAATCTACCATGAAATTCCGTCCTCGTCTGAGTTCTGTACTTTTATTAATCACTCAAATAGACTATTTCACCCATATTTAATATCATTCAGTGCTGTGAATTGAGCTTAGGCTGAGAGTAGGGAATGGACAGTATTTCTATATAAGACATAGCTTCCATTTTTAAATTACTTATCATTAGAGAGTATATTCCTTATGAAAATGTAAAAGTATGACAGATTTGTGAGGTATATTTGAAAAGTGCAAATTCCACACAAAGAATCACAGACTCTCCAAATGTGGAAGACCTTTAGAAGTCATACCAATCTTGTCAAATAAGTAGAAATGGAGCCACTAAACCATATGTGGGGATCCCTGTGACTATATATTGATTTATAGAACCACATGTTACTATTATTAATGTTCTATTATTTTTTGTGAAATAATGCCTAATTACATCTTAATTTGGTACAGGCCAGTCTCAAGACTGTTATAAACTTCAACACAGCTGGTGGGATGTGTATTTCACACCACTTTAATCCAACCAGTCTTTGAACCATTCTAGAGAATCTATTCAAAAACATTCTTCCAATCAGGTGAAGGAAATTAGAGCTTCCAGAAGGGGAAAAAATCATCTATTCAATTTTTGAGTCATATAAATGGTTGGGAATTTTAACTCACATTGAGTTAAAATCTGTCCCTCTTTTACAGAGGAGGCAAGTTTTGATGAGCTGAACCAGCCCCAACTCCAGCATTACTTGTGGTAAATCCTTATTCCTAAGAAATTTTATGGCCTATTTTCTCTTCTGGTGAGACATAGGACATACATTTACAGATGAATGGAATCTCAGAGGCCAGCTAGATAAACCTTTTATTTTTACAGATGAGGGATAAGAGGTCAAGAAAGGCTAAGTGACTAGTCAAAAATTATATAGGGAGTAACTGATATAGGAGGAATTCGAACTTAGGACCTCTATTTCAAATTCAGTTCTCTATACACTCTAGCATTCTTTCCCTTGGAGACTTTCAGAAAATTGCTTTGGACATTTTCTTTCTATATGATACATTAAACTGCTTTCCCAGAAAACTAAAAAGAAAAAAAAAGGAGGCAGACATAATTTGGAAGTAGATAGAAAATATACTTGGTGACATTTCACCTTTAAGATGAACTAATGTTACAAAACATAGTTTTAAATCTAGGTCAAATAATACACTAAACTCAATAGAGGATTGATTGATTGCTTTGATTGCAACAATTTGTAGCAAAACAATTCAGTTCTCTGAGGATTAGACAAGGGGCAAGAAATTTGTTTTCTTTTTTCTTAAGCTCCTAAAAAATGATCAGTTTAAAGCAAGTATCCATGAAAGCCAGTAACCAGATAGAACAATATATTGTTTTATTATATTGATTTAAGAAGAGGAAAAACCTGTACATATTTACAAATATATCTTGGGTGAATTAAGAATGAAGCAGAGATCATGTTTCCCTATACTCAAATGCAGAATCTGTAGAATTTCTTGGGGGAAAAAAACACAAAAAAACTACAATACCTTGAGAAATATAACAAGGTGTGAACATGCTTAATATCTTCTGAGAATTTGTTAAAATTAAGAATAAATTTTGTTAGTAATTCTTTTTTTTTAAATTTAAACATTTATTAATATTCATTTTTAACATGGTTACATGATTCATGCTCCTACTTTCCCCTTCACCCCCCACCCCGCACTCCCCCACCCATGGCCGATGCACATTTCCACTGGTTGTAACATGTGTCATCAATCAAGACCTATTTCCAAATTGTTGATAGTTGGGTTGGTGTGGTAGTTTCGAGTCCACATCCTCAATCATGTCCACCCCGACCCATGCATTCAAGCAGTTGTTTTTCTTATATGTTTCCTCTCCTGCAGTCCTTCCTCTGAATGTAGGTAGCATTCTTTACCATAAATCCCTCAGAACTGTCCTGGGTCATTGTATTGCTGCTGGTACAGAAGTCCATTACATTCAATTTTATCACAGTATATCAGTCTCTGTGTACACTGTTCTTCTGGCTCTGCTCCTTTCACTCTGCATCAGTTCCTGGAGGTCTTTCCAGTTCACATGGAACTCCTCCAGTTTATTATTCCTTTTAGCACAATAGCATTCCATCACCCGCATATACCACAGTTTGTTCAGCCATTCCCCAATTGAAGGACATACCCTCCTTTTCCAGTTTTTTGCCACCACAAAAAGCGCAGCTATGAATATTTTCATGAAAGTCTGTTTATCTATGATCTCTTTGGGGTACAAACCCAACAATGGTATGGCTGGATCAAAGGGCAGGCATTCTTTTATAACACTTTGAGCATGATTCCAAATTGCCAGCCAGAATGGCTGGATCAGTTCACAACTCCACCAGCAATGCATTAATGTCCCAATTTTGCGACATCCCCTCCAACATTCATCACTCTCCCCTTCTTTCATTTTAGCCAATCTGCAAGGTGTGAGGTGATACCTGTAGTATATAGAATTGGGGTGATATAGTTTTTTTCTAGCTTTGGCTGAGTTCCAAAAGCTGTTAGGGGTTTGGAATCTTGAGGAAAACGGCAGTTGGCTGGATCTTCCACGGAGGGAGGTTGTGAATCAGCCGAGCTGCTTTGATTACCTAGCTTTAATATTGAAATTTAGCCTAGCTTTGATATATTTACTTAAGAAATTATTATTTTAGATAAACCCTTTATATCTTCCTTTCCTAATATCATCCCTGCCTTCCCTCCCTTACCTTATATGTCTGTGGAGTTAATAAGGAGAGTAATTATAGAGGAGTTAAATCTGTGAAGAGTTATCTAATTGCCAGCATTAGTTATAGTTAGTCAGTTATCATTTATTCCCTTCAGATAGCAATAGCATTTTGTAAAGCTGAGTTTAAAGGCAGGTCCTTACTCAGACTCCATCTTTGTTTCCATTCCCCCACCTGAGGTTCCTGAGACAACTGATAGGGCTTTCCTTTGATCCACCTTCCTAACAAACATCCTTCAAACAAAATAAACCCTTTTGTGTTTCAACAGCCCTATTAGTGTAATTTGTCTGTTAGTTATCAAGAGGGAAGAAGAGGGAAAGAGACAACATACTCTGGGCTTAGAGGGAAGCCGGGGTATCCATCTTGAAGGAAGGTGTTACTTCAAAACAAGTCCCTTCCTGTGAAATTAACTAAAGCCTGTTTGTTAATTTCAGTCTAGTCTATTTCCCTCAGCTTGTGTTTGAGTATAAGTCCCAGTCTGTAGATAAGAGTTTTATGTCCCAATGGATAGTATAGCTACTCTTCCCTCTCCGGGTTGATTACACTGAGAGTAAGGTTTGATTATTACCTCTTAATGCTCTCTTCCTCTCCTTCTTATAATAGTATTTGTCCCCTCTCCTTCCCATGCCCTCTTTGTGTGTAATAGAATATCCTATTTTTCTTATTCACTCAAGTTTCTCTTGGTGTCCCCTACTATTCACCCCCTCTTTCCCATCCCCCATATCATCTTAGATTATTTAGTGTTCCACCCTCACCCTGTGAATTATTCTTCTGATTACTATAATAGTGAATACTATAATAGTGAATAGAGTTCACTACAGAGAATTATACATTACATTTCTCTACATAGGAATACAGATAATTAGATCTCACTGAGGCCCTTAAAAAGGCAAATTTAAAAATTATAAGTTTTCTTTCTTTCCCCTTTTTATCTTATAAACCTTTTCAGGTTTCTCTTGATTTTTGTGGTTGGATATCAAACTTTCCATTTAGCCCCAGTCTTTTCTGGAATTCTTCAATTTTGTTGAATGCCCATACTTTGCCCTGGAAATATATAGTCAATTTTGATGGGTAGTTGATCCGTGGTTGCAGGCCCAGCTCTCTTGCCTTTCTGAATATCTTATTCCAAGCCTTACGGTCTTTTAGCATGGAGGCTACCAGATCCTGTGTGATCCTGATTGGTGTTCCTTGATATTTGAATTGTCTCTTTCTGACTTCTTGTAAGATTTTTTCTTTTGCTTGAAAGCTCTTGAATTTGGCAATTATATTCCTGGGCGTTTTCTTATCTGGATCAAATGTCGTGGGTGTTCTATGGATCCTTTCAACGTCTATATTGCCCTCTTGTTGTAGGTCTTCAGGGCAATTTTGCTGAATAATTTCTTTTAGTATGGAGTCCAGATTTCTATTAATTTCTGGTTTTTCTGGAAGACCAATTATTCTCAAATTGTCTCTTCTAGACCGGTTTTCTTGGTCTGTCACTCTCTCATTGAGATATTTCATGTTTCCTTCTATTTTTTCAGTCTTTTGACTTTGTTTTATTTGTTCTTGTTGTCTTGAGAGATCATTAGCTTCTAATTGCTCAATTCTAGCCTTTAGGGATTGGTTTTTGGCTATAATCTTTCGGTTTTCGGCTATGATCTTTTGGTTTTCGGCTATAATCTTCTGGTTTTTCTTTTCACCCTGGTCATTTCTGGTGTTCAATTTGCTTATCAGTTCATTTGATTTCTGAGCCTCACTTTCCATTTGCAAGATTCTACCTTTTAAACTGTTATTTTCTTGCCAGATCTCTTCCATTTTCCTCAAAATCTCAGTTTTGAACTCTTCCATAGCTTGTGACCCGTTTTCCTTATTTGAGGTGGGTCCAGATGCTTGTTTGTTCTCCTCCTCTGTTTGCTCGGTTGTCTAGATTTTCTCTGTGTAAAAGTTGTTCAGTGTTAAAGACTTTTTTTTTCTTGTTGTTAATCTTTCTCTTCTGAATTTCCTGAGTCTGGGTATCCATCATTAATTAGCCCAGCAGCTTCTCAGCTTTATCCTCGCGCTTAGGGTCTGTCTGCGGTCTTTTGGCTCCTGGTGGACCCCCTTGCTTGATCCTCTGCCAGAGGTTCCTTTACAAGTCTCAGGGCGCTGCTTCCACAGTCGTATACCCGTCTGCACTGGTTCCCCATTCAGGGTTTCAGAGCTTTAGTTCCTGGTTGTGTCTGCCTCCGCCTGCGCCTCCGCCCATGCCTCTGTTAGTAATTCTGAAATTTAACTTCGAAAACAATTTGTATCAGAAAGCCAGTCAAGCAATGGGCATTTATTAAACACTTGTTATATATGTTTTGCATTGTACTATGTGCTGGGGATACAAATAAAAGCAAAAACAGTGCCTGACCTCCATGAGCTTACATTCTAATTGGGAGAGAGCATATATAAATCAGAAATACAAGATAAATATAGCCATCAAAGATAACCTTCGAGCAGATAGCACTAGAAGGTAGAGGAACCAAGAAAGATTTCCTGAAGGAGATGGTGCTTGAATGGAGGCATAAGGAGACACAAAAGTAAGATAAATATAGAATTATAATAGGGGAGACTGATGGCAAAGGAAGCAACCCCAAACAATATGTAATAAATTCTGTAACAAACTCTTTTAAAATGAATCTTTATTTGGGTAGGAGGTACTAAATTTCCCAATGAGAAAACATATAAGTAAGAGTATTATACAAGGTGTGTACCTTAATCAAGTAAATTTTATTTTATTTTTTGTGATTCTAAATCTTAACCCTAATTATGGGAAGAAAAGTTCTGTTCCCTGATTAAAAATAATTGTATGTATTATCAAAACATTAAGAGAGGATGGGTCGTAAAGAGGTCTGGTGCCTCTAATACTATTAAATGCTATTAAATCAATTTTCCCACCTATGGAGATCCAACTTTCAAACAGTGAATTTTATATAAAAATTTGATATTTTGATATCAATTTTATAATTTATATAATACATCCTGGTCATCGTTATTTGTTCCTTATGAAGCTGTGTGCTATTAAATTCTATCTGACTCATTAAGCATTATTACTGCATACAAGATTGTAGATTTAGTGTTGGGGAAGGTATCTAGTCCGACATATTCAGGAAAGGAATATCAATTATTATATATATGATGTGTTCATTCTGGCTCTTCTTAAAGATTTCCTTATATGATAAAGATCTGGTTAACAAGTTTAAAATTTGATTAGAAAGACATGTAAAAATGATTATAATGTAAGGCAGAGTACAATAAGTACAAATAAATTGTCCAAGAAAAATTCTCTAATGAATTTGAAGAGGACGAGATCATCTTCATTTTGGGGGAGGTTGTGTAATAGTCTAAGGAGGAGAGACATGTCAGAAAATTAGAATTTTGCTGGCAAATTGTAGAGTGTGGGTAGCAAAATCAGGAGTTTACACTGTATTCCAGAGCGAATAGAGAAGCATTAATGTTTTTGGTTTTGTTTTGTGTTTCCAGAAAAGGAGTCAGTTGATTACTTGTTTTGGATGCTTGGACAAGTCAAAAGAGTTATTCAGAGAGATATTTGCCACGAAATGTAGAAACTGAAATGGGTAAATACATAAAGAACCCTCATCTTTACTACTGCAGTGAATGATTTTAATTAAGATGCCTCAAGTGCAGAAAAGCTGAATATAACTTGTTTGTACATGTTTGCTTGCCTTTTGTCTCCTCCATTAAGCTGTAAACTCCTTGAGGGCAAGGATCGTCATTTGCCTTCTAGGACTTCATAAGATGCCTACTTATTACATGTCTTTCCATTAATTGATTGATTGGTTGATTGACTAGGAAAAAGAAATGGAAAATGCCCACATACAAGTTATATGACAAAGAAAGAGTTATTTCAGAGTTCTTAAAAAATAGATTCTGGCATGCTTCAGTCCTCCAAAAAGGCATCTGCAAAGACAGCTGTCTCAAAAGACAGCTTCTTTGTTTTCCCATTTAATACTGCAGAAGTCCCATCCCTGATTACTGTCCAAGATGCCCTTCCCCAATCCTTGGATGGTTCTAGAGATACTTTATAGAATATAAAGAGTTAGCTGTCCCCTCAGTTTCTAGATTTTTGCTTTGGAATCCTTGAGTATAGTAATCAGTGAAGGAAATAAGAGAAGATGAGGTACAAATATTTACTGATTTACTGAATGTTGTATAACAAGGGGATTGTAGAGGATCTTATCTCTTATTCCAGGTACTATTAGGGCTGTTTATCTGTCAAGTTATAATTGGGTTAAACAAGTGGAAAAATTCTGAGCTGGTTTTAGGGATGAAAGCAAAAGAAAATAATAAGCAATTAAAACTTTGAATTATATAGTACAGTAGCAAATTAATATGGACATGGATTTTCTCAAGGACATTTGCTTCTCAAATTGCCTGACCAGTGCCAGGAAAATTGTCTTGCATTATTTTCTCAAGTGAAGAACACAAACTTGATGGAAATTCTTAAGATTTTTCCCTTCAGGATTCTATGTAATAATGCTAAATTTAGAATCTAATAAGTAGAAAAATAAACTTCCAATACACATAGATTTTAATAAAGAAAAAAGGCATTAATTATTAATAAAACTACCTATAAATGTATGTACATGCCAATGTATGCATATATTCTATAGCAACCAACACTGATTCATTTATTTTGACCATCCAGTAGGGAAAGATGGTTCTTGCAGTTCCAAAATTCTAAGATTTAAATAATATAATGCACACAGTAAGGGTATTAGAAATTTCAAACGAGGCATTATGAAATAAGTAGTGACATAGTCTAAAGGGCCATATAAGAA
>NW_025354575.1:0-4778 GCF_016433145.1 Gracilinanus agilis
AAGGAAAGAAGGAAAGAAGGAAAGAAGGAAAGAAGGAAAGAAGGAAAAAAATCAAGGATGAACAACAAACAGGATTTATATCTACTACCTGACACTTCAAAGGATTTTTACCAAGGTTAATGAAATTGTAATATTTTAAAGTGGATAACTTAACTTTTTGGTTTTTATATTACAAATATTTACAAATTACCCCAACTCAGTGAGGCACTTTTATTTTTCTTTCTTTTTCTCTTTCTTTCCTTCTTTCATTCATTTTTTAAAAGTATTTTTCCATGGTTACATGATTTGTGTTCTCTCCCACCCTTTTACCTCTGCCCTCCCAGAGCTGACAAGCAATTCCACTAGGTTATACATGTATTATCACTCAAAACTTATTTCCATATTATTCAGTTTTGAAATAGAATAATATTCTAAAACCAGAACCCCAAATCATATACCCTTATGAACAAATGAAAATCATGNAAGGAAGGAAGAAGAGATTTAGCTTTACTCTGACCAAGGGGTGGGTTACCTCTTAGCTGAAGCACATGGGAGGATAGAGGAAGTACACTAACTGAAGAAATGCAATTATTTCAAAAGAATGAAGGATTTGGATCTAGAGTTCCTCATTTGAGTTCCATCTCTGCCACTTACTGGCAGCTAGGTGACACAGTGGATAGAAAGCAAGAAGATTTATCTTCCTGAGTTCATTTATTTAATGTTCATAATATTTAACAGTGCAACTAGTTGGGCTCAGTGCTAGGTCTGTAGTCAGGAAGACCTGTGTTCAAATCCAGCCCCAAACTAGCTATGAGACTCTGGACAAGTCACTTTATCCCATTTGCCTCAGTTTACTTATTTGTCAAATGAGCTGAAGAAGGAAATAGTAAGCCAGTCCATGGTATCTTTGCCAAGAAAATCCCCAAATAGAGTCATGGAGATTTGGACACGACTGAAAACAATCTGGTACTTCCTATCTAGGGGATCATGGGCAATTGACATCACTTTTCTGCACCTCAGTTTTTTAATCTCTAAAATGTTTTTTTTTTTTGAATTGTAAAATCCATCTCTAGATGTATGATTCTGTGAGAGAAGTCAGGCTGCACACCAAGGAAATGAAGATTCCTTGAAGGTGGAGACTCTCTTTCCTTTTGATTTAATTGTATTCTGAGTATTTATCAGTATCTAGCACATAGTAAGCACTTAAATAATGCCTGCTAATGGAGTAGCTAGGTGGCACAGTGGATAGAATGCCAAGCCTAGAGTTGGGAGGACCTGGATTCAAATATGGCTTCGGACACTTCCCAGTAGTGTGGCAAGTCACTTAACCCCATTTACCTAGCCCTTACCCTTGTGTCTTAGAGCTGTTCCTAAGACAGAAAGTAGAGGCTTCTGGATAGCTCATCAGATAGAGAAGAGGTCCTGGGTTCCAAGCTGGCCTCAGACACTTCCTGGCTGTGTGACCCTGGGCAAGTCACCTAACCCTCATTACCTAGCTCTTACTGATCTTCTGTCTTGGAACCAATACCCAGTATTGATTCTAAGAGGGAAGGGAAGGGTTTAAAATAAATTGCTTACCACCTGAGTTACCCTGAAAGGATGATTTAATATGTCTGGGCCTCAGTTACTTCCTCTGCAGAATGCTAGGACTAGACCAGGCAACCTTCGGAACCTCTTCCAGCTCTCGATCTCTGAGCTCCTGACACAGGAGGTTGTGGTTGACCAGGAGAGCTCTCTGGCCCTTGGAGGCTCAGTAAGAAGCAGGACGGAGTTCATAAAGGAGAAGAAATCAAGGCACGCGAGGAAACTTTCTCTCTTGGCCTATTTTTGTTCCCATTTGTCTTCTAAAAATATATTAATAAGGGCTTAGAGGAGGAGAGGAGGGAAGGGGGGATACAAAGAGCGACGAGTTCATTAGCATACTTGACCTTTCGAGGTGAAAATTAATTCCAATTTCCCACGTACCGGCTGTGTTACTCGGCTTTGTCACAACGGTGGCCTCATTAGGGGAAAAGATATAGCTCTGGGGGACAAAGTGTCTGCCACCTCAGCCTGACTTGCACCCTGGGCCTGAGAGCTGCGGCAAATGGAGCAGTGACATAGGCAGCTTTGTCAGCTTTTCACAAGGCATTAATTTTTGTTCCGCCGGCTGGAGGAATTGTTGTCACCGTTCAGTTGGGACTGATGACTCCAGCCAGACGCTATGACAGCCCTGGCCTGGAGAGGTGAGAAGGCAGCTGGTCCAGGGGCCTTGGATTCTGGTCGAGGGATTCCCTATCGTTTGATAAGGGACAACTTCATATGATGGAAAGAACGCTGAACATTATCATGTTAAAGTACAGACGCAAATTAACAGATTTCTTCCTGAAGAGAGCTGAACAAATGGGTCAAGTCTGAAGTTACTCTGTTTAATAGTTCACAGTTTCATATACAATTCTCCTTTTTCTTCTCCTCTGTATATTAAAATGCTTGGGTCTATTGATGAGGGTTAAATTCTTAATATAAAATATGAAGTAAACAAAATGGAGGAGAGGAGCTAATCTAAATGTTCTTTCCAAGGACTCTGCCAACTTTACACTCCCATTATCTTTCATTTGGTCCTGTAGAACAAAGTCCTAGTGGTTTCACCTTAGTTATGACTTATCTGTGATAGCTATCTGTCCATCTGTCTGTCTGTCTGTCTCTCTCTATCTGCTCACCCATCCATCTATCTCTCCATCCATCTACCTATCTCCATCTACCATCTATCTGTCTGTCTGTCTGTCTGTCTGCCTATCTATCTATCTATCTATCTATCTATCTATCTATCTATCTATCTATCTATCTCTATCCCTCTATCCATCTATATTCTATCTATCTATCTATCTATGTTTCTGTCTGTCTGTCTACTCACCCATCCATCTCTCCATCCATCTATCTATCTATCTCCGTCTACCATTTATCTGTCTGCCTGTCTATCTGCCTGTCTATCTATCTATTTATCTATCTATCTATCTATCTATCTATCTATCTATCTATCTATCTATCTATCTATCTATCTATCTCTATCCCTCTATCCATTTATATTCTCTCTATCTATCTATCTATGTTTCTGTCTGTCTGTCTACTCACCCATCCATCTCTCCATCCATCTATCTATCTATCTCCGTCTACCATTTATCTGTCTGCCTGTCTATCTGCCTGTCTATCTATCTATTTATCTATCTATCTATCTATCTATCTATCTATCTATCTATCTATCTATCTATCTATCTATCTATCTCTATCTGTCTACTCACCCATCCATCTATATAACCATCCATCTACCTATCTCTGTCTATCATCTATCTGTCTATCTGTCTGTCTATCTATCTAACTATCTTTAGATTACACATGTATGACCCTGGACAAGTCACTTCACCCTGTTTGCCTCAATTTACCATTTATAAAATGGGATGGAGAAAGAAAAGGCAAACCATGACAGTATCTTTGCCAAGAAAATTCCAGATGGAGTCATGAAGAGTCAAACATGACTGAAATAAGTGATAACAAAACTATATGTCTGCACACACATTGCTTTGTTTGTATTGGTACATGTCTGCTCCAGTCCTTCTTGACGTTTAATCAACCCATCCTTGCCTGCCCAAACTGTTCAACTCTTGTCCATGTCAATCCATAAGTTCACAGACAGAGTTCCAGCCAATAATGCTGTTGGTTCCAGTTAACATACTATTTCCCTAGTGTACAAAATCTCTCTACTAACGCAAATCTTCTGAAATTTATGGTCTTGGGAAAGGCTTTCTCAATTATCTAGGGGCACGGAGGACTTAGCAAGTTGCCCATTATATTGTTATTATTCTCCCCATTGTACAAATAAGCAAACCAAGGCTCAGAGAATTGTAGGACTTGCTCAAGATCTAACAGGCAATAGACTGTAGAGCTGGCTCTCAAACTCAAGTCTCCTTATTCCTGGCCAAGCAATTTCTTCATTACAGACCCCCTCCCTCAATGAAGCTATGAATTATAGAGGACGGGATCATGGATTTAGAGCCCAGGGGACCTTAGAGACTGCCTAGTCCTAGTCGGACTTCTTTGTCTTACAGAGGAGGAAATCAAAGCTCTCTGAGGTCACATGACTTTTCCAGTCATGCAGCTAATAAATACCAGAGGCAAGATTTGAAGTTAGGTCTGCCTGACCCCAAGTCCAGAATTCTCTCCATGACATCATACTGTTGTTGTTCAGTTGTTTTAGTCACATCAAACTCTTCATGACCCCATTTTGGGTTTTTTGGTAAAGATACTGGAGCAGTTTGCCATTTCTTTTTCCAACTCATTTTACAGATGAAGAAACTGAGGCAAACAGGTTTTGGATCATAGGCAGACCATAGGGTGAAAAGAGGAAGAGAAAAAGAGAAGACATCTAAGAAGAAGTAGGAAAGAGTGATAGAGAGTACCACTGGAATTGTGGTGGTGGAAGTGGCTCAGAAAGGGAGAACAATTAGATCGTACAGTAAATAGAGTTCTGGTCTGGAGTCAGGGAGATCTCAGTTCAAATTTGACCTCACACATTTATTTACTAGCTATGTGACTTTAGGGAACTCACTTAACCTCTGCCTTCCTCAGTTTCCTCAACTATAAGATGGAGATCATAATGGTACCCCCCTCCTAAGTTTTTGTGACAATCAAGTGAGATAATATTTTTAAAGTTCTTAGCACAGTGCCTGGTACTTAGTAGATGCAAAATAAATTTGGTTTCCTTCCTTCCTTCCTTCCTTTCTTCCTTCCTTCCTTCCTTCCTTTCTTCCTTCCTTCCTTCCTCC
>NW_025354576.1:0-2022 GCF_016433145.1 Gracilinanus agilis
CATATATATATATATATGTTTGAAACATTTGTGGAAGAGATCCAGTGAACCATCCATGTTGAAGGGGGATTCCCAATGAATGATGAGTATCTCCAGATGTTCCTTTTTGATGATATCAGGTTAAGGAACACTGTAGAGCCCTCCTTGAAGAGATATATAATCACTCAAAAAGTTTGGCCTGAACAATCATAGAGGGAAGTGCAAGGATATGAAGAATATTTATTCCAGATTACAATATGCATCTGGACAGACAACCTATAGAATTTGCTCATCACCATGTATATCTATGGTCAACAGTACAGAAGGAAAACAAGTTGAGCCCAGAAAAAAATAGGAGAATAGACTAGACTGTCTTTAAGAAATTACAGAGCTCCTTTAATGATCCCAAGTTTCTCAAGAAAGTAAAAGTTCATCTTTTTTAATATCTACATTATACCCAAAGAAAATAGAAATATACAAGGATTATAACAAATTCTGAAGAATTAAAAATAAATATCACCTGGTGAGGAACAGAGCAATAAATGGTTATTACAAGCAGGTTATAACATATAATCAATAGTAAAAAAAATGTCATTAAAATCACCTTATAAGAGAAAATAGGCTGATTATATAACCAGGTGATGAATGAAAGATAGACAGAATGTTCCATGTATAACATCATGATACTATGAGAAGGTAAGAAAGTGGTTCCTCTGCAGCAAATATGACATGTCCACATACCATATAGGATGGGTCAACATGGATAGATTGTAATCTTCATGGTCTCATGTGAACATGGAGAAGAAAATGTTTTTAAAAATTGAGACTTTCAGAAATGAAATAACTTGTCCTTGGTCATACAGCTAGTAACCAAGGAAGAGAGACTAAATGAAAAAAGGAAAAGTCTCCAAAGAGGTTAGTAAGCATTGGATTGAGACAGCATAATGAGATGTTTGTGAGGCTTAGACAAGGTTGAAAAATTTTGCACTCTTCTTGCATTTGAAAACTACTTCTTCCTGTCCACTGGAGGCTTGGAACTCAATCACATGGTTACTCCTCTCCCTTGGTACAGACCATATACTTTATTTTTTTGTTAATTTTAAACCTTTACCTTCCATCTTAGAATGAATCCTGGCAGAATACAAGGCAGAAGAGCAGTAAGGGCTTGGCAATTGGGATTAAATGCTCAGGGTCACACAGATAGGAAGAGTCTGAGGCCAAAGTTGAACTCAGGACCTCCCATCTCCAGATTTGGCTCTCTATCCTCTGAGCCACCTTGCTGCCCCCTCAGTTCATATACTTTCTAACTCTAATTTTTTGATCCTATTTTTCCATAGACCTTTCACAAGAAGGTCAATGTAATACACTGGTGATTCCCCCTTCTTGTTGTGGTTGTTTTTCACTCTCATGGGTACCAGTGCAATATTCTGTTCATCCTTTAACACTCATTCTTCCTACATGACAGGTTCTTCTTTGCTGATCTAGAATTTCAGAGATTTCAAGCTGGTAGGGACCTAAGGGGCCATTCAATTTACCTTCAGGACTGCTTTCCTCTCCATTGATAAATAACATCAGAGTTAGCACCGATATCGACCTTGGCAACCAAGAAGTTCAACTCCCTCATTTTACAAATGAGGAAATAGGCTCAGGAAAGATAAGTGACTCACCTGTGCCTCAAATCTAGTAAGAATATGAGTCAGGATATGAACCTAGGTTTTCCAGATTCCAAGTCCATGCTATCTCAAAGAAGAGAATGTTTCCAATGAGGTCTCATGCAATTTTTAGCAACTAATCAGATAATAGGATCATAGATTAAGAGATGAAAGTATCTAGTTAAACCTGCTCCTCCACACACACAACACATACACAATCTTCAGAAAATTAAATCTAAATAAAAGATGTAAAATAATTTTCCAGGGTCACGCAGGTAATGAATAATAGAACTGTGATTTGAAACTAAGTGTTCTGATTCCATATTACTGTACTACATGCTACATCCTACTTATATTGACAAGATATATATGTATATATATATATATATAT
>NW_025354577.1:0-6931 GCF_016433145.1 Gracilinanus agilis
GGCAAACGAAGGAGTGAAGACTACGTCCGGCCCCGGGGGAGGGGGCGCGTAGTCATTCAGACGCCGACCTCCCCCAGGCTCCCTATTTTTGGGGGCAATCTTCCTCCCTCCCCCAAACCCATCCATGAATCACCCGTGTTGGGGGCGGGGGGGAGGGGGGAGGCGGAGCCGTGACCCATTCATGCCGGGAATCGGATCCAGATGTTCCTGCCTCATGCAGCTGCTCCTTTGCCTTTTTTGGCTAAAAACGTGCAGTCGAGAGCGAATCCCCGGGGGGCGAGGAGGGAGCCTGGCCACCCCCCCTCTCCCCCACTTCTACCCATCACGGGAAAGTGTTGGGGGGCAGGGAGAGATTCTGGGGTCCCAGGGACAGGCGGCGGTAAGGAAAGGAGCCCCTCCTCTCGATAGTTCGTCCCTTTTAGGGGGCTTTGTAAGGAGAGATCGAGATCGAGGAGGGGAAAGCGAAGGGTGGGTTTGCAGAGAAGTGTTTCTAGAAGACAATGAGGGGCGGTCCAGCAGCGGTGGCGAGTACACCTCTGGGTTGGATCAGTTTCCTCATCTCTAAAATGGGAGTAATTCTATTTCCAGTATCTACTTCACGGGGCTCTTGTAAGGATAAGTAGGATTCTTATAATAATGAGCCCTGTGAGGCTGGAAAAGAACTTTACAAATCTTCCCTCCCTTGGAGGTAGATGCTATTATTATACTCAGTTTACAGATGAGGGAAATGGAATAGAAGTAGAGACTTGCTCCAGGTATATCCAGCTAGTAAATGTCTGAGGTCAGATGGGAACTCAAGTCGTCCAGTTCCAAATCCAGGCTCTATCCACTGTCCTACATGCTTGCCTCTGTAAAGAGCTATAAAAACCAAAGTCAACAAGCATTTATGGAGCACCAACTGCATTCCAGTCATGGTGTTAAGTCCCTGGGGATACAAAAGTACCAACAAGGGTTACAATTGTAACACCTCAGCATACTATATTATAAGAAGTCTAATATTGGGGAGGAGAGAATCAGGATGCCTCCAACTGAGGCATCTCCCTGATATGCACTTAATGTGTGACCCTCCAGAAATCTGCCCCTAGACCTCAGTTTCCTTATCTGTAAAATGGCAGAACTGATGTTTCCAAAGGGCTAATGATGTAAGAGCTCTGCAAGTTCAAACCCCTAGGAATGGAGCGGTTTTTATTTTTGCCCTTATTCTCCATCCCCACGGAGGGCAGAAGATTAAAGGGTAAAGCTACAGCAGGAGGTCAGACCTTGGGAAAAGTGGGGAACGATATGTGTGTCCTGAAGAGGGGAAAGGGTGGGATCACTTTCCCTGGGCACCCTTCCACAGCAAAGGCCACAATCCTCTGTAGACTCCTTCTGCCAAATAGGCGTGTTTAGTACTTGTACCCTTTGAAGAGAGAAGTTCTTGGGCAAAAAGAGGAATCTAGGCTTAGGGAGGAAGCCCCCTCTGCTCCCCTGAAAATAGAACTGCCACAATTTCATCACACTTTTATTGCAAGAAGCAAGAAAGGGGAGGGAGGATGAAAGGTTCCCCCTTCTCCCTTACTCCCCCGCCCCTAATTAAGGCCCTGGTCATCCTTCTCTCCTTGCTCCCCAATCCTCCACACCCTGCCCCCCTTTCAGTTCTCAGTCAAGGCAGCCTCAGACAGATAAGGGCAGGGAAGAGCTGAGTCAGGCCTCTGCTGATAGGGCCTGGGCTTGGGGCCCTCAGAGAGGAGGAAGAAAATCTTTGGGTTCTGAGGCCCGAGGTCCTGGGTTTGTTGGGGCAGGAGTGGTCTCATGTTTAAGGACCTTTGGTTAGAGACTGGGAGGTTAGGATTCAGGCAGGGCAGGAGGTCCTGGGTGAGGGTCACAGGTTCCACACACTCCTAGAGCTAGAAGGGACCTCAGAGGTCATTAAGTCCAACCCCTGCAGGAACCCAAGCAGGAAGATTGCTTGACAACATCCTGAACAAGATGATCATCCAGCCTCTGTTTGAAGACTTCCAGCAATGGGCACCTCACTACCTCCTGATCTGGGTTTGGGGAGCTGTGGGAATGGGGGCACCCTGGGTTTGGGATGAGATAGCCAAGGGGACATTTGGGTTTATAGGAGACCCCAGTTTTGAGATGGGAGTATCCTGGGAGATCCCCAGCCGGGGAGGCTCCCTCAGAGATCAGCTTGGCTGCATCCTTGGCAAAGAACTTGATCTCCGTCAGGTATGAATCCCTGGCCCACAAGGGAGGTTGAGCAGCGGGCACAGGAGAAGCAGCTGTGGTGCCAATGACGGTCCTCAAATGACACATACTTGCCCCCGCCAAGTCCTGCAGGGAGTAGGGGAAATGGAAAAGGTGAGGTCAGATCCCTCGATACTCACCTCCCCTTCCCAGAAGGCTCCCTCCACTCCTCCAGCCACAGTGTGATGGGTTCCCATTACTTAGAGTGGGGGAGCTCCCCTCCCAAACAAACCCTACCACAGTGATCCCCCTCCCCAACAGGTGCCAAACCCCCACCTGTAATGGGCCGCTTGCAGCTGCTACATTTCGGTGCATAGAGCTCCCCAAAACAATTCACGCAATAGGGGTCATCGTCCCGGGATGTGAACTGTTGGCCAGCCAGGGGGGTTTGGCATCCAGTGCAGACCAGGCACTCCCGGTGCCAGGGCTGGTCACGGTAAGTCACTCCACCCTGTGTTAGTGTCTAGTGGGAGACAGTCAGGAGACGGGACACTATGAGTGGAGGGGCACAGGAGATATCAGTTTGGGAACAGAGAAGAGATACAATTGGGGGGCCAGGGACAAGGAGCATGAAATTAGACTGTGGATATTATTCTGCATCATTCTCTAGTTCCTCTTGGAAGACAGAGCAAAGCCTTGAGAAGCTGATGTAGGAAGAGGCCAGATATTTTAAATACCAACCCCAGGGGTCGAGAGCCCTGACCTCCACCTTCCATCTCTTCATGTACTCCCCCACCAGACCGTTCCCCTGATCTTACCTTGCTGCAGCGGGCACATCGAGGGGCAAATTTGCTTTCATAGCAGGGCACACAGTAATGAGCGCCCTTGTCGGGCACAAAGGATCTGGAGCCTAAAGGCTGCTCACAGCCGCTGCAGAGGAAGCAGTGTTCGTGCCAGGTCTGACCCCCATACTCTAGCTTCCGAGATCCTGGTTAGGATGGAGAAGGGGTCAAGGATCCCTTCCTTCAGGGACTCCACTGTCCCTCCATGCCCAACACCCTCCCCATCAAAGGTTCCTGCCGGTCCCCGTGCCCATACCAGGCATGACAGTCTCCCCACAGGCTGAACATTGTGACGAGAAGGCGCTGCAGTAACACTCGTTACACAGGAGCTCGTTGTCCTGGCAAGTAAAGGGCTCATCTGCCAGGGACTTCTCGCAGCGGCAGCATCGGAAGCAGCCTTCATGGTAGTGTCGATCTTCATAGAACAGTTCCTATGTTGGGATGGAGGAAAAGGAATAGCATGTTTGGGTTTAGGGTGAACCCACACTCCCCACCATTCCCAAGGACACATGTCCTCTGGACCCTCTTCTGGATGGAACCCAGTCCTTTTGCCATGCTCAGATAAGGAAAGAGAAGCCCAGACTAGATCTAAGATGGAACCTAAGAACCCAGAAACCAAAGCCAGCTTGGCAGCTGATGCCCATCCTCACCCGAGAGTCATGCCCAATAAGCTCCTTGCATTCGGCACATGTGTTGGCAAAGGTGCCGTCATAGCAGGGAACACAATGGGGACCACCCTCTGCCTGGATGTATTTCCGACCATACAGGGACTCCCCACACTTTGCACAGTCGAAGGCCTCACTCATGGTGGTGTTGAGGGCCCTAAAGAAAGAGATCACAAAAGAATTAGGGGTTATTGCCTGGGTTACTCAGGTGCAGTGGGAACAAACACCCAGGAGGAGGAACCTGGATCCTTCAGATCTCAGTGAAATCGAGACAAGTGGGGGTCAAGCTAGGATCGAATGGCCTAGGGGTAGGCAAGGTGGGCACAACATTCAAGATGGTGCAACAAGAGATCCTTCCTTTTAAGGTAATCTGACAAAGCCACCCAGATTTTTAATGCCAGAACATTTTACTTTGTTCTGCAGGAATTTCTCATGTGCTATGTCCCAAGTGCCACAATGTTCAAAACTTGCCTGGTCTTTTCCTAGTTCTGGAGCTAAATGGGGGAAATTCGTCCAGCCCAAACAGGGGAACCAGAAGTCAGAGAAAGCTCTGGAAGAGGGAAACCAGAATTGACCTGAACTATGTTGAGTAAAGAATGGAGGAAAATTGCTTTCACTATCCTAAGGCAAGACTCCACTTCAACTCTGGTTCTGAAAAAGAAGGGATAAAAGGCCGGGTGCCTTAAGACTCCTGGGATGTCCTGGGAGATATGGACATACATAGCTGGTGTATGGAGGGCTCCCCATCTTCTGTGCACTGATACCCCCACCCTTTGAATCCTCAGGGGAAGATAGGTCAGGAAGAAGAGACTGCTTCCTAATTTGGGTCCTAACAGAGCTTGATGGAGGGATGATTCCCCCTCCCCCACCAGTGACTCACTTCCTGTCCTAGCTCTAGCTCTGAGGAGTTCCTTCCACTACTGCACCCCCCACCCCACCCCCAACTAATTTCCCCCATCATCAAGCTTTCCTTCCCTGGTGACTGATCTGGGTAAGGGGGCAGAGCAACAAGAAGTCAGGCTTCCCCTCTGCCCTATCTTACCAAATGTCTTAGCTTCTCCTGGAAAATCTGATACAAAATTCTACCCCTTTTCCCAGGCTCTCAGAGGGCACCAAGGAAACCTCATTATTCTGGGAGAAAGCTATGATTCTGGTGCCCAAGGCTGTGGACAGTCCAAGGAGAGACTTCAATCTGAGGGGAGAGGCCTGGGTGGGTGACACTGAGAACACAACCATGGGGTCAGAGATAAGGAAAAGGGAGTAGTATGGTGGATTTAGAAAGGGTATTGGATTTGGAGGCAGAGGCTTGGGATTCAAATCCCACCTCTAATCCTACTTGTTGGACCTTGGGCCAGTTAATTCATTTCTCAAGTCTTCAATTTCCTCATCAATGAAATAATAATAGCTATAATGTATATAGTGCTTGAAAGTTTGCAAAGGGGAAAGCCAGAGGAGGACTAATAGTCTCCAAGTTTCCTTCTAGTTCTGAATCTATGATCCTATGGTGAATCACCAAGATTAAGTACCTCCTCTGTGCTAAGGATCAGGCTAGGAGATGAGGATCTGAAGACAAATATGAAATAGTCTCTGTCCTCCAGGCGCTCACATTCTAGGCATGGAAATAAAATGCACATATATAAGTGTATATGTTTCAAAAACTCTTCCTATAGAGATTATAGTTAATGAAGCTTTAAAAGTCAAATGGATTGCTGTAGATTGAAAATTTTAGTTAAAATTAAATAAAAAGTTTAACTGTGTCGGAAGAGACTATTTAGAGGGGGCATGAGAGAAGTTAAAGACAGAAAAGAGGACGGAGACACCTTCTTTCTTGATGGTACGATTGAAGTCTTTGTCTTTCTAAGAGGATGGTAAGATTTCCTGAGAAGAGACTTTATTTGGGATCTCGAGCGAACTGAGTGGTGGAACTTTATTTCCAGAAGTAAGGAGAAGTAATCTACAGTAACAGTGATGGTTACAGGTGACCCTGGCTAGGATCATTCACAGACATTTATATTTAATCTTAGGGAAATTAAGGGACTTTATATTATATATATGAATATATATTTATAATAAAGGAAATTAAGAATAACTAGGATTCAGAAGAGATTTATATAGATTATAAAAGAAGTGATATTTGATGAGTTGAGGTTGGGTCCTGAGCTTATTTATTGGTAGCTATATTAAGTGTTATTAATCAATAAGGAAATAAATATACTCCTAGATTACTTTAGAGCTTGGAGTGAAGAACTACACAAGTAGCAGGCTGATCGGTGACCTATAAGTGATCATGGCCTTATATAATCCTGCTAATAATAATATACAAAATAAGTGGAAAGGAATTTCTGGAGGGAGGACACTAGCAGCTGGACAATTAGCGGGTGGTGATGAGGGAAATGCACTAGCTCCTCATGGTCCATCCCTAGGGGAAAAGCAGGGAAATGTCATAAGTTGCCTCCCCTTACCTCCCTCCCACTATTAGTACCCTGCTATTTTACTGTATATTTATTTTGTATATTTCTTGTGTTTACTTATTTGTTAAAGTGTTATATCCCTCTAGTGCAGGGGGTTTTAACCTCTGTGTCATAGACCCCTGGAAGAGTTTGGAAGCCCAGGGATCCCTTCTCAGAATCTCATTTTTAAATGCATAAAATATACAGAAACCAAAGGAAAACAATTATGTTATAATATGCTTATCAAAATATTTTTCAAGAATAAGTTCGAAGACCCCAAGGATCTAGTGGAATGCAAACTCCTTGAAGGCAGGAATTATTTAATTTTCTTCCTAAATCTCTGGCACCTAGTTTCAAGTGCCTGGCCTGAGGCAGAGGCTCAATTAATATGTGTTGATTGATTTGTTGAAGATGGGAGGTGTCAGCAAGCAGAATGAAGCCCAAGGATGAGAATTCAAGGTGGGAAGATTCTCAAAAGTAGGGGGGAACAGTAAGGCTTCCAGAAGCCTCTGAGTTCCCAGCCCTTTCTCCTAGCCTGCCTCTTTCCCTTTCACTCCCCTTGCCTCCAGCCACTCAAGTCCATTTGTTTTCCCACAGCATGAACACTGGCAGTCTTGGTGTCAAACACATGCAAGCATCTGTGGGGAGCACAGATGGCCAGATGTCAAAATTCACTAGCAAATGGAAAAAAAAGAAAAAAGAGGGAGAGGGAGGGAGAGGGAGAGAGAGAAGAGAGATGGGAGGGGGGGAGAGAAAGGGAAAAAGAGAGAGAGAAAGAGAGAGAGAGAGAGAGAGAGAGAGAGAG
>NW_025354578.1:0-1714 GCF_016433145.1 Gracilinanus agilis
CCCCCAAATTGGTAAAAGAAATGAAAAGAACCTTTGATCTTTTTAACACCAGTTTCCAAGACGTGGAGTTTCTTCTAGACAAATTTTTTATACCCTCAGAGAAAACAAATTTTTAGAAGAAACTAAATCCAATGAAAATTTGACCTCTTGGCCTACTGAGCATCAAGATCTGGAAGTATTATCACATGCTACCATGAGATACCTTCTCCAATGTAGAACTGATACATCAATTACTAATCCATTCTATCAAGTCCTTTTGTTGCAAATCCAAACCACCCTGTGAGGAATATGCCAATTGATTTCCTACAACCTCATTGTTTGATGTCCCAGAGACATCTCTTCTCATTTGTAAGATGTCCTACAACTCTTCTTTTTCTTTAGCAGTCTTTTCTGTTTCCCTTGTATCTAATGCAGTAAATTCACTCTCATTATTAATAATACCCAATCTAACCAGTACACTTTCTTCCTCTTTTGCCTTTTTGCATCCACCACTCTTAATATGTTTTATTGTTTCAAGGTCTTTGGTTCATATATTTTTGGGCTTCACTCCTAATTTCAGGTAACTCTCCATATCACCTAAGGAAGGTGTTTGGCTGTATTTCCTGCAGTTGTGTTCACAGCACTTGTCATGAGTTTTACTCTCTTCATGTTGGTTTTGCTTATTAGACCATTTTGAGTTGTAGTAGGTCTTTCTAGTGTCCTTGTTGTCTTTGCTGTAGGTTTTGTTAAAATTTATTTGTCTCTTAAACTTGCAGAATTTTACAATATGGCCCTTGTTCCCACAAAGACAGCAAGTCTGTGTTGCATTGTTATTTCTTCTATTATTGTAATTATTGAATTGTCTGGATTGACTGTTACCCCTACTAGCTTGTAACACTGGGTTCTTAATCTCTTCTCTTTCTTTTTCCTTTCTTGCTTCCTAGAGCTGCCTCTTTAAGTCTGCAACAATTGAGTCCTTTTCTATGTCAGATTCCCTGACTGCGCTTTGCTCTTTAGCTCAAGAATCACGAATATAACTCACATGTTGTCTTAAATCAGTGGTTCCCAAACTTTTTTGGCCTACCACCCCCTTTCTAGAAAAAATATTACTTAGCCCCCTGGAAATTAATTTTTTAAATATTTTAATTGTAATTAATTGGAAAGATAAATGCTCCTGTGGCCATCACCGCCTCCTGGATTACTGCAGCACCCACCAGGGGGCGGTAGTGCCCACTTTGGGAATCACTATCATAAATCTTTGATTGAGAAAGTTTCCCATTGAGGACAGCTCTGCCTAAAATAATTTTGAATTGTTTGAATTGGTATGTCCCCTTTAGGAATTGTCTCTGAATGTGCTGCAATGCCTCAGATGCCTGTTCACCCCTAAATCCTAATAGATTTTCAGCATTTTCAACAAGCCTATCCAGATAGAGACTGGGATGCTCATCCTCAGCCTGCCTCAGTTCCTCAAATTTATTCCATGCATTTGGTCTTTTTGCATGATACCAATCGCCTCCAAAAGATCAGTTCTACATTGGAGAAGGTATCTCATGTTAGCATGAGATGATACTTCCAGATCTTGATGCACAGTAGGTCAGGAGGTCAAATTTTCATTGGATCTAGTTTCTTCTAAAAATTTGTTTTCTCTGAGGGTGTAAAAAATTTGTCTAGAAGAAACTCCACGTCTTGGAAACTGGGGTTAAAAAGATCAAAGGTTCTTTTCATTTCTTTTACC
>NW_025354579.1:0-1023 GCF_016433145.1 Gracilinanus agilis
TAAGAAGTCAAGAAGGGGTTATAATCCGCACCACTGGAGGGAGTATCCACATTTTTTGCGGGTGAGTTGCTTCAGACCTGTCTTACTCTTTGTGATACCAACTGGGGTTTTCTTGTCAAAAATCTTGGAGTGGTTGGCCATTTTCTTCTCTAGCTCATTTTCCAGATGAGGAAACTGAGGCAAACAGGGCGAAATGACTTGCCCAGGGTCACACAGCTAATAAGTGTTTGAGAACAGATTTGAATTCAAGAAAATGAATCTTCTTAACTTCAGATCTGGTGCTCTATCCTTTGCACCAGCTAGTTGTCCTTATATTAATTAGTATCCACATTAATGAGACTAATTAGTTAATAAATTGACAAACAGTAAGTGTCTTTTACATGCCATAGTCTGTGGTTTATGCCGAAGATGTGGACAAAACTGAAAAAGTCCTTGCAGTCATGGAGCTGATGTTCTATTGGGGGAAAATAGCCTATACATGATTGTAGAAGCATAGATTTAGGGCTTAAAGAGAATTTAAAAGGCTATCAAGTATAATCCCCTCACTTGGCAGATGAGGAAACTGAGGCACAGAGTCGTTAAATGACTTGCCTAGGCTTGCAAAGCTGGTGTCTGAGGTGGGATTTGAAAGGAGATGTTCCTCACTCCAAGTCTAGAACTCTGATTTATGCCACCTAGCTGCCATTGAAAAACCAGTGAAATATCCAATAGAATACAAATGGCGCCCTCCGAATAGCATATGGGCCTGGGGCAGTTAGTGGAAACTTCTTTGTGCAGTCTGTGTCAGAATCTTTTCTGTAATAACTCTGGATCTGGGAATTCCTTTGGGCTTCTCGGCAAACTGGAATTCCATTGGTTGCCTGCATGCTCTCCAGCTGCTGCCAGAGTCATTGTTCTATTAACTCTGGTGAGACCTTTGCCCCGTGCCCTCACCCTCTTCTCTCCAGGACTCAGTGAGGAGCTGGGACAGTCATTTTGCCTAATCTCCAATAATGTAAACTCACTTAGATAAATGGTCCTCAA